>NW_026779874.1:0-66574 GCF_030144855.1 Hypanus sabinus
ATTCAGCCTCTGTCCTCTCTCTATCTGGAGCCCGCTGATCTCCGATAGCGTAGACTGGCGGGTTCACTGAAACTGCCGTTGTGAGCGAGACACATTAATAGAACAGGTAACCAGCAGTCACACCTCCGCGGTGACGTCGACAATCCCCACGGATACATCTTTAATTTGGTTGTACGGAATGACAGGTGCAGTTAACACTTTATTTCCAGACTGTCAGCGAAGAGATACAGAAGCAGATTGGAAATATATCTAATTATCCCTGCAGCCGGCTGTCCACGGCTGTGTCTGTAAACGGACACAAAATCGGGAAACATATTGACATGCGGCGTGAAACTGATATGCAACCAGTGTGGAAATGAAGATATACAGGGCAAATAAAATAAATAAGGAATAATGATGAGAAATACATATTAAAATAATTATTGCATAGATTGTTCTTAAAATAATATTTGCAGTTAGATTGAAAAAGATATCGAGGTAGATAATTCCAAAATAATCCAGTTCTGGCTGGCTGCCGGTTAACAGTGGAGTTCCACAGGGAGCAGAGTTGAGATAGCCGCCTGCTTGAGATGAATGTCAACAATTTGGTCTGCGGTATTAACGCATTTGTGGCTAAATTAGCCGATGATAGAAAGATAGTTGGAGGAGCGTGTTAAGGAAACAGAGAGCCTGCAGACAGACAGTAAGTTTAGGAGAATAGGCAAAGAGGTGGCAGTGAAGTAGAATGTTGGAATGTGCATGGTGAGATTGAGATAGCTCGATTCCAAACCAAATCCCGGTTGGTTTTGCTGCTGTGTAATTTGCAACCCTGGTACAAACTCGTGTCGTGAAATGAAAAACAGTATACAATTCAAGAAATTATATTTAAGGATCTAATCTAAACTAAAGGATTATTAAGGAGGAAGAAAAAATAATAATGCCTATTCTAATTATCAGTCAAATTGGGAAAATTTGTTTTATGGGAAGGATGTAATAGAGAAATGGAAGTCACTTAAAGTTGAAATTTTGAGGATACAGAAACTTTATGTTCCTGGTAGTTTGAAAGAAAAGATTAAAAGTTTGAGAGCGTCATGGATTTCAAGCGATATTGGAAACTTGGTTCGGATTAAGAGGGAGATCTACAATAGATATAGGCAGCATGGAATAAATGATGTGCTCGAGAAATATAAAGAATGTAAAAAGCATCTTCAGAAATAAATTAGAAAAACTTGAAAGAAGATACTAGATTGCTTTGGCAAGTAAGGTGAAGATAAATCCGAAAGGTTACTATAGATATATTAAAAGCAAAAGGATAGTGAGTGATACAATTTGTCCCTTAGAGAATCAGAGTGGACAGCTGTGTGTGGGGCCGAAAGAGATGGGGCAGATTTTGAACAATTTATTTTCTTCGGTATTCACTAAGGAGAAGGATATTGACTTGTGTAAGGTAAGGGAAACAAGTAGGGAAGTTAGGGAAACTAGGACAATTAAAGAGGAGGAAGTACTGGCGCTTTTAAGGAATATGAAAATGGATAAATCTCCGGATCCTGAATTTGGTGTAGAAATAGCAGGGACTTGGACAGAAACTTTTCAAATGTCATTGGAAACGGGGATGGTGCCGGAGGATAGGGGTATTGCTCATGTGGTTCCATTGTTTAAAATGGATTCTAAGTGTAAATCTAGCAATTATAGGCATGTGAGTTTGACATCACTGGTGGGTAAATTGATGGAAAGTATTCTTAGAGGTGGTATATGTAATTAATTCCATAGACATGGTCTGGTTAGAAATAGTCAGAATGGATTTGTGCGTGGAAGTTCATGTTTGACAAATCTTATTAAGTTGTTAAGAGGTTATGAGGAAAATTGACGAGGGTACAGCAGTGGATGGTGTCTATCTGGACTTCAGGTAGGCCATTGACAAGGTTCCGCACGGAAGGTTAGTTAGGAAGGTTCAATCGTTAGGTATTATTATTGAAGTAGTAAAATGGATTCACCAGTGGCTGGTTGGGAGATGACAGAGTGCAGAGGTGGATAATTGTTTGTCAGGTTGAAAGCCGGTGACTAGTGGTGTGCCTCAGGTGTCTGTATTGGGACCAATGGAGTTTGTCATATACATTAAAGATCTGGATGATGGGGTGGTATATTGAATTAGTAAGTTTGCAGAGGTACTAAGGTAGGTGTTATTCTGGATAATGAAGTAGGTTTTCAAATTTTTCAGAGAGAATTAGGCCAGTTAGAAGAGTGGGCTGAACGATGACTGATGGGGTTTAATATCTGATAAGTATGAGGTGCTACATTTTGGTAGGAATAATCCAAAATAGGACATACATGGTGAATGGTAGGGCATTGAGGAATGCAGAAGAACAGAGTGAACTAGGAATAATGGTGCATAATTCCATGAAGGTGGAGTCGCAAGTGGATAAAGTGGTGAATAATGCTTTTGGTATGCTGGCCTTTATAAATCAGAGCATTGAGTACAGGATTTGGGATGTAAAGTTTAAATAGTACAAGACATTGGTAAGGCCGTACGACCCGTCTGCAACCACACTTTCACTTCTGTGGGCAAGCCAGTTGTAGATCCACAAAGCAGTGTCCTCTTTCATCCCATGACTCTTTATTTTCTCAATAAGCCTTTGCATGGAGCACCTTATCAAATGCATTCAGCCGATATTTGCTGAAGCGATACCCATTTGAGAGACCAAGCCTAGCGATTAGCGTGTCGTTTAAGGACAAGTATGAAAGAGAAGCTGGCTTATATTTTTTCAACGTTAGGCAAGAGGAAGAGACTATACACTTACCAGGAACAGCTACTGTTGCGAGTACAGGGTAGTAAACCGGTTGTAATTTCCTTAGCGCTCGCATGATTCGAATATCCAAATCCCTGGAAAAGTACTTCGCAATTCCCGCAGCGTTCAGCGCTGCATTTCGCAAATGATGATCCATTGCTGGGATATTCCAGCTACCTGTTCCCGATCCAGCCTCCGTCCTCTCTCTGTCCAGATCCCGCTGGTGTCTGATCGAAGAGAGTAGCGGCACTGACTGTCCTGGTAGTGGATACATATTAATAGAACAGGTAACGAGCAGCCATACCTCCGCGGTGACGTCGACAATCCCCACGGACACTCACTTAATTAAGTTCTACGGAGTGACAGGTGCAGTTAACCCTTTATTTGCAGTCCTTCAGCGAAGCCATACATCCGCAGACTGGAAGTGTATCCCATATTCGCAGCAAATGGCTGCCACCGATGTCTACTGAGTCTGTAAACAGACACAAAATTGAGACTCGCAGCCAGACGCTGACATACAACCAGTCTGTAAATGAAGGTACACGCAGCAAATGAAAAAAATCAATAATGATAATATAAACAGATAAAATAATTATTGCATATATAGTTCTTAACATTCTCGTTGCATAGGTATATTATGAATACAACCGAGCTAAATAATTTCGATATCATAATTTTCAGATAAATAGAATTGACCAGCGGCCAGATGCGACGCCGGGTGATTTAGGAAGAGAGCACTTCAATCAGCCCGGGTATAAAAAGCGACGGCGGTTCCTTACATTGAAAAGCAGCTTCGACCAGCGTCCATGTGGCTTTTACGTTTGATCAGCCGGAGGATGGCAGGGTCCGCTGCAGACGCCATCGTCTGAATGGACCGTCAAGCAGGTGATCTTCAGGCTTCTGTTCGCCGAGGCGTCAGCTCAGGGAGGCTTCTGTCAAAGGAGGCAAAATAAAGGAAAAGCACTTGGCTAAGAATTTCCTTTTCCGTCCATTCTTCATATCTGATCAGATGGGATAACTGAGATGCCAGGCAGGAGAGGTGAATGCTCCTCTTACGGGATCTGGGAAGGTCTGGAAATCATCAGTGACCCTGATGATTACAAATGTGACAGCTGCCTTCTTCTGGAATTTGTGACATTCCGCGTTCAGCGTGCGGAGCTGGAACTGGACGAGCTCCGGACCATTCGGGAGGCAGACATGATAGACACGTCATAGCGGAAAAATTTACACCGACGGCACAGGGCACAGGAGACGAGGCGAGTGAAAAGGAAGGTCAAGACCGGGACCGTTCGGCGATCGCAGGACGGCGGATACCTGGATTCGACGGTTCGCAGTGTTGTCGGAGGTTCGGAGGTCATTTATGGACGAACGAGGAAGTCGTAAGATCCGACGAATTACTTTCTGCACGAAACTGATAAATTTATTGAGCGGCGCCTTTGTTTTATTTGTTTCACCAAACCAAACCAACAAATAAGAGTTAGAGTTCCTGTCAGGAGGGAAGGGTTGGAAGTCAGCGATCTGGGTTGCCAGAGAATGAGGCCGGACATCTTAGGGAACGAATTCTCTCGTGACTGAGGGTGGAGAGGAAAGTGTGGTCAGATTTGGAAAACGTGTTTATTTCCCGTCCCCCAGCGAAAGGTGAGAGTTCCGACTTGGCACCTGCCATTACCTCCCTGGCCAGAAAGGCAAGGGGCCCCGCCAGAAGATGAGAATTTTTTTGTGTGATAAAGCCCAGCCCCGAAGGTGAAAAGGATTATGAGAAATGGGTAGAACAGACTTCGCAGTTGTTAAGTGAGAGAGGCAGTGCCCGGATGATGAAAAGCGACAGAGATTGGTTGGACGTTTGCCGGGAGTGGCGTCGGAGGTAGTTCGAGGTGTGAAGGATAACCAGCCCTCGGCCTCTAACGCTGAGTATTTGGAAGCATTGGAGAGTGTTTTTGGCTTGACAGTGAGCTCCTAGGGGAATTTCAAATCAAGCGTCAGGAGAAGCTTCAGAGGCTCTTCTCGTAGCTTTGTCGGCAAGAGAGGCGTCTTAATGGCTGCGGCGCCGTAGGGTTATTCGGTTATCTGAGGTAGATCAGTTAAGGATAGACAGGGAACTAGAGGTTCCCAGGCTGAGGACAGGATTGCTTGGAGACTCCTGCTTTCCTATAAAACGCCCTACTCCATCTTTCGTTCAGCTGATCGGAGAGTTGAGGGGGATGAGAACGCGTTGAGGCCGCGGGAGGACTGTCAACCTTGCGGTGAATTCATCAGACCCAGCTCCACCCGAGAATCGATAAAGGGGGTATTGGCATAGCTGAGAACTGATACGTTGCTGGGGTTCAGGGTAGGTGTCGACACTCAGTTTGACAGGTCTGGTAGGGAGAGACATCACTCCACCTCAGGGGACAGACGAAGCTGAGTTCTGCGGGTTGCGGAGTGTCCGCGAGAGGAGGGGCGGCTTGGTGTGTGCGATAACTGTGGGGAAGAGGACCACCCAGCTTGAATGTGAGAGGCAGGAAGCCCCTCGGAGGGCGCGTCCCTGGGTATCCAAGCAGGGAGATGTGTCTGGGAACGTAGAGGAGACCCAATGAGTGAACGGCCTGGGGTCTCCGTGGGAGCACGTTCCCAGAAATTTATCAATGAAACCACGAAAGCAATTCCGGAGGGATCAGTGGGACCCACTCAGTGTATCGCTACAGAATCTATGCTGAAGCCATACTCGACCCCGGTTCGTAGGTCACGTTACTATGCCGTTCGATTTACAGTCAGTATCTTAAGCTTTTGCGCTTGACCCCATTCAGTGCGGTGGAGATTTGGGGCATCATTGCTGCTGATTATCCGAATGCTGTGACCTTCTCCGTGAGACTGGAGTTTTCAGAAGCTAATGTGCGAGTCTCGGAAGTCCTGGAGACGTTACTGCCGGTTTCGAACCATAGAACTACAGAACATTACAGCACAGAAACCGACCTTCTGGCCAGTTTTGGCTTTGCCGAAACATTTTTCTGCATAGTCCCAGTGACCTGCACCTGGCCCATATCCCTTCAAACCATCTCATCCACATATCTCTCCAAGTACTTATTAAATGTCAAAAGTGAGCCCGCATTCACCACTTCATCTGGCAGCTCATTCCACACTCCTCACACACTCTGTGTGAAAAGCAGCCCCCCCCCCCCCCCAATGTTCCCTTTAAACTTTTCTCCTTCCACCCTTAACCCATGACCTCTGTTTTCTTTTCTCCCCTGACCTCAGTGGAAAAAACGTGCTTGCATTCACTCTATCTATACCCATCATAATTGTATCTCCCTCTATCAAATCTCCCCTCATTCGTCTACGCTCCAGGGAATAAAGTCCAAAACTATTCCACTTTTTTTCTGTAAATCTGTTTCTCACGTACCGGCAACATCCTTGTATACCTTCTCTGCACTCGTTAAACCTTATTAATATCGGTCCTGTAATAAGGTGACCAGAGCTGCCCACAATACTCTAAATTCGGTCTCAACATTTTCTTAATCATCCTCACCATCTACTGCACTCCTCAGTGCCCGACCATTTACCTTGCATGTTCTACCATGGTTTGACCTTTCGATGTGCAATATCTCACACGTCCGTATTAAACTGTATCTGCCATTTTTCTGCCCATTCCTCCAACAGCTCCAAATCCCTCTGTAAGCTTTAAAAATATTCCTCACTATTCACTACCCCATCAATCTTTGTCACATCAGCTGACCAATTTGCCACATCATCATCCAGATTATTGACATAGATGACAAATTACAATGGACCCAACACTGATCCCTATGGCTCAGCACTAGTCACAGGCTTCCATTCAGAGTAGGAAACCTCCACTACCACACTCTGGCTTCTTCCATTGATCCAATGTCTAATCCCATTTGCTACCTCTCCATGTATACCTAGAGACTGAATCGCCCTAACTAACCACCCATGCGGAACCTTGTCAAACTTCTTACTGAAATCCATGTATACAACATCCACTGCCTTCCCTTCTTCCACTTTCCTGGTAACTTCCTCGAAAAAAACTCTAATAGATTCAGTGTTCCTTCCAATAATTTACCTACTACCGATGTGAAACTTACCGGCCTATAATTCCCCAGCCCACATTTTGAGCCTTTTTTAAACAAAGGAGCTACATGAGCTATCCTCCACTCCTCCAGCTCCCGACCTGTGGATATCGACATTTTAAATATTTCTGCCAGGGCCCCAGCAATTTCAATACTAGTCTCCTTTAAGGTCCGAGGGAATACCCTTTCAGCTCCTGGGGATTTATCTACTTTGATTTGCCTCAAGATAGCAAGCACCTCCTCCTCTTCAATATGTATGTTCCATTAACTCCCTACTTGATTGCCTTGGTTCCATAAACGACACTCCAGTTTCCTTAGTAAATACAGATGCAAAAAAAAGCAACATTTAATATCTCTCCCATTTCTTTTGGTTCCATACCTAGCCGACCACTCTGATCTTCTAGAGGACCAACTTTAACCCTTGCTATCCTTTTGCTCTTAATATACCCGTAGAAGTTCTTAGTATTAGCCTCCACCCTGACTGCCAAATCAATATCATGTCTTCTTTTCGCCCTCCTGATTTATTTTTTTTTAAGTACTGGATGGTCTATAATACAACCCTGTTAATGTGTTCATACCTTTCCTGTTTCTCAGCACCACCCACATGGCCTCAAAAGACATGCCCTCTAATCTGTCTTGTTGAAGCACTGCTGTAATATTTTCCCCGAATAGCAAAGCCACCACCCCAACCTGCATCCCTCTGCCTCTATCAGGTCTGAAACATCGGAACCCTGGAACATTCAGCGGCCAGTCCTGCCCCTCCTGCAGCAAAGTTTCAGTCATGGCTCTGATGTCATAATTCCAGGTGTCAATCCAGTCCCTCAGCGCTTTTGTCTTTCCCACAATATCCCTTGCTTTGAAATATACACACCACAGAAGATTTCTAGCACAACACACAACCTTACTATTTATGACTTTGCATGAACTACTAACATAATTTATTTTTTCCCGTTCCACTATCTACTCTGACACTCTGGCTCCCATCCCTCTGCAAACCACGTTTAAACCCTCCCCAATAACACTAGCAATACTCCCAGCAAGTATATTGGTCCCCTTGTAGTTCCGGTGTAATCCGGCTCTCTTGTGCAGGCACTACCTGCCCCAGAACAGGTCCCAATGATCTAGAAATCTGAAACCCTGCCCCCTACACCAGTTTCTCACGTGTTCGGCCAGAGCATCCTACTCTTACCCTCACTGGCACGTGGCAAAGGCAGCAATCCGGAGATTACTACCCTCGAAGTCTTGTTTTTCAACATCCTACCAAACACTCTAGACCTACTCTTCAGGACCTCCTGACCCTTTCTACCTATGTCATTGGTACCAATGTGTATCACAACTTCTGGCCGATCACCCTCCTACTTCAGAATGCTGTGTACACGATCAGAGACATCCCTGACCCGGACACCCGGGAGGCAACAACCCATCCGAAAGTCCGTCACGACCCCAGTATGTCCTGTCTATGGACCCCTGACGATGGAGTCCCCTAACACTACCGCTCTCCGTTTCTTCCCCCCTCACATTTGCACTGCAGCCCCGGACTCAGTGCCACAGACCCAGCAGCCGGAGCTAGTCCCAGGTAAGCAATCACCGCCCCCCAAAAGTATCCAAATCGGTATACCTGCTTTGAAGTGGAATGGCCACAGGTGAACCCTGCACTGCCTGCCTTTTATTCTTCCCTCGCCTTACAGTAACACATCTTCCTGTGCCCCGTTCCTCAGGTGTAACTACCTCCCGGAAACTATTGTCTATAAACTGCTCAGTCTCCTGAATGATCCGGAGGTCATCTAGCTCCTGCTGCAGTTCCCCAACGCGCTCTGTTAGGAGCTGAAGCTGGATGCACTTCTTGCAGGTATCGTTGTCAAATACATCCTGAAAGAGGAGTATTCCGACATCCAGCCTGGCATATTCTCTAGTTTGAACAACAACAAAAATAAAAAGAAAAGAAGAAACTCACTGGAGACTATCCTCGCCTCTGCTTGTTTCTCGCCAAAGCCTGATTGAGCCAAAGCCGTCCCATTCTGACTCACTTCACTGCAACGATGGCCGCTGCATAAGGTGGCATTCTTTTAAACCTGGCCGCGCTAAGACTGTATAAACGAACCAACCCAATCGAGCTGCATTTAGAACAGTTCCATCGACCTTTATTCACACATTTTTTCCCTTTGAAATTTGTTGTCTGTATTCCAACTAATGTCGGGAGGCCTGCGTATACCTCCTTTTACCTTGCCAGTCTCTTAACACTACCCACAGCTGACGAACATACGTCACACCTTTTTACTGAGCCGATGCCATTCTTTACCTGCAGAGCCACGCCATCCAATCAAAAGACCTTTCAGTTCCTCCGATACGACGTGTAGCCTTGGACATTCAGATCCGAAACGGGACCAAACTTCAGCCCCGATTCAGAGATGGCCGCAACATCCTACAATCTGACTGTCAGAAACAGTGAGGTAGGTTTGCCCGTGTTAATTGTGGATAGGAAGCACGTGTGTGAGTCCTGTTTTCTGTGCCCTGTATCAGACGTGGGAGGTCCTGGAGGCTCCCAGTCTCCCGCACGGCCATATCTGGACCCGGTGTGGCGAACTGCAGCTCGGTAACCTTCGTATGTCAGAGAGAGTGAGGAGGCGATGGAAAGGATTTATAGACAGGTGGCCACTACGGGGTCACGTGAAACAAACAAGTGGGTCACTGTCAGGAGAGGGAAGGGGAAGAGTCAGTTAATAGAGATTACCCCTATTGTGCTACCTCTGGACAATAAGTACTCCTGTTTGAGTACTGTTGGGAGGGGGCAGCCTACCTGGAGGAATAAACAGTGGCCGTGCCTCTGGTCCGGCCCTGTGGCTCATAAGGATAGGGAAAGGAAGGGGAAGGCATGAGTGGTAGTAGTGGCAGGGGGCTCGATAGTTCGGGGGTCAGACAGGCGATTCTGTGGACGCAGGAATCAAACTCGGATGGTTTTGCCTCTCAGCTGCCAGGGTCTGAGATCGTGTCCAAGATATCCTGCAGTGGGGGGGTGGGGGAAGAACAGCTAGAGGTTGTGGAACATATGGATACCAATGATATAGGTAGAAAAATGGAAAAAAAGTCCTGAAAAAGTCTTCTTTGAGTCAGGAAGGCTGTTGAGAAGCAAGACCGCAAAGGTGGTATTCTCTGGATTATTGACTGTGACAACGGGTCAGGAATAGAATGGGATGGAGGATAAATGCTTGGCTGAAGGATTGGAGCAGCGAACAGGGATTCAGATTTCTGGATCTTTGGGACGTCTTTTGGGGCAGGTGTGACCTGTACAAAAAGAAAGGGTTGCATTTGTATCGCAAGGGGACCGATATCCTGCTGGGGAAATTTACTAAGTTTACTGGGGAGAGTTTCAACTAGAATTATTGGGTGATCGGAACGAACTGAAGAAACTGAAGAAGAGGAGGTTGGCTCACAAATAGAAAAAGCTTGTAGACATTGCGTGAGTGAGATAGGTAAGTGAGTGTGTGAGTGAGTGTCCGATAGAGAAGGGACGCGCTGAGACCGGCGGTTTGAGATGCGTCTATTCTCACGCAATGAGTATTGTGAACAAAGCGGATGAGATTAAAGCGTGGATCAGTACCCGTAGCTTCGATGTGCTGGCTATTGCAGGGACATGGATGGCTCACGGATAGGGGATGAGGCAAAAGATAAGGGGGCTTGGCACTTTTAAACAGAGAGTGTGTCACGACTGCAAAGAAGTTGTACATAGGTACGTTCCAATGAAACAGGGAATTTATGGTAGGGTACAGGAACCGTGGTGTACAAAGGTTGTAATAAAGCTAGTCAAGAAGTAAAGAAAAGCTTACGAAATGTTCAGAGAGCTGCCATTGCGAGAGATCTAGAAGATATAAAGCTAACAGGAAAGAGCTGAGGAAGGAAATTGGCATAGTCAGAAGGGGTCACGAGAAGGCTTTGGTGGTCAGAAATAAGGAAAACCCCAAGGCATCCTGCAAGTATCTGCCGATCTAGAGGCTGAGCCGTGAAATATTAGGTACTACCACATGTGACAGTGGGAAGGTGTGTATGGAAACGGAGGAAACGGCAGAGGTACCTAATGAATTCATTACTTCAGTATTCACTATGGAATACTATGGAATCTTGGTGATGACTTCCAGCAAACCGAAAAGCTTGATCATGTGGATATTACGAAGGAGTATGTGCAGGAGATTTTGGAAAGCATCAGGTTCGTTAAGTGGACAGATCGGAAAAGATGTACCCCAGGCAACTGCGGGAGGCGAGTGAGGAGGTGACCGTGCCGCGGAAGACGATCTTTATCTCAATAATTCAAACGGGTGAAGTTCCAGATGATTGGCAGGTTTGTGTTGTTGTTCCTTTATTCAAGAAAGTGGGTAGAGTTAGGCGAGCTAAATATAGACAGTGAGTCTTACTTCAGTGGTTGGAAAGATGAAGGAGAAGATCTTAACAGGCAGGATTTGTGATAATTGGGAGAGTTATGATACGATTAGGAGTAGTCAGCATCACATTGTCGACTGTGGATCTTCCCTTCCAAGGCTGAATGTTTTTTTTGAGGAGTCACTAAACATGCAGATGAAGGAAGAATACAGTGTATCTGGGTTTCAACAAGGCATTTAATTAGGATCCCCATACAAGGCTAATTGAGAAAGTATGGAGGCATGGGATCGAAGGGGTATTGCTTTGTAATCCACAACGGGCTTGCACACCGAAGTCGAACAGTGGTTGAAGACTCGTCGAATTCCACATGGATTTGATGACCAATGGGTGTGACGCAGAGATCGGTTCTGGGTCCTATATTCTTTCCGATTTTTAGAAATGCCCTGGATGGGGAGCTGGAGGGATGGGCTTCTGAATTTGCTGATAACACAATGGTTTGATGTGTTGTGGGTAGTGTGCAGGGCTGTCAGATGTTATAGTGGGACGTTGATAGGATGCAAAACTCTGCATTAAAGTGGCAGATGGAGTTTAGCACACGTAATTGTGAAGTGGTTCATTTTGGTAGGTCAAATATGATGGCAAAATATACTATTAATGGTAAGAATTTGCCGTGTCGATTTTCCGAAGGGTCTTAGGGTCTGAGTCCAGGACACACAAAGCAGCTGCGCAAGTTGACTTTGTGGTTCAGAAGGCATACGGTGCATTCGCCTTCAACAATCGTGGGATTGTGCTTAAGTGCCGAGAGTTAATGTTGCAGCTATTTTGGATCCTGGTCAGACACAAGTTGGAGTACTGTGCTCAGATCTGGTGGCATCTCTACAGGAAGGATCTGGAAAACAAAGAAAGTGTGTAGAGCAGATTCACAATTAGGTTGCCTAGATTGGAGAGCATGCTTTATGGGATAGGTCTTCTGCCCTTGGAGTGACGGAGGATGAGTGGTGATTTTATAGAGCTTTATAAGGGGATGAGGGGCATTGATCATCTGGGTAGTCAAAGGCTTTATACCAGGGTTGAAATGGCTATCACAAGAAGGCAGAGCTTTAGGCTGCCGGAAGGAGGTGCAGCGGAGACGGCAGGTTAAGTTTTTCTCGCAGTGATTGGTGAGTGTGTGGAAAGGGCTGCCGGTGACGGTGGTGAAGGCGGATGAGCAAGGGGCTTTTTAAGGCACATGGAGCTTATCCGTAACACGAGGTAATTTAAAATGTTAGTAGATGCTTGGCACCGCATTACCGTCCGAAGTTCCTGTATTGTGCAGTAGATTTTCTCTGGTTCTATAAAGGCTAACTGACATTTGGTACTAGCAGACTGAGCATACCCTTCCATTTTCCTCACAAACAAAAGTCTGTTTTGGCTAATTTTAAAGGCCACTTATCCTTGTGCCTCTACCAACACTCCAGGAACGGCAGCGCATGTACCCACCACTCCCTGAGTAAATGTCATGCTTGTAAACGTGTCAACGTTTATGTGTCATCTGTAAGATTATTACTTAGCCTATTTGCCAACATCCAAGTCCGTTACATATATCACTGTTCCAGGAAAGGCTCACTGTCGGACATTAAAAATGGACTGGTCTTTATGCGTTGTGATTAAAATGCTATTCCCGGGTTACAGCATAAAATATCTGCCTCACAATTTTCCACTTGCTGGCGGCATGCAAATCTACGTTTTTATTCTTGCTGATTAGTGAGTCGAGCAGCAGAGTTACTGAATTACCTGTCCACGAACAGGTGTTTCGACTAACCTGAACATTCTCATAGTACCTCAGCATAAAACGTATTCTGTTCTCTCCATTTCTTCTATATTCAAAAACAGAATTGCTATTCTATTATTTTTGTATCATTCGAGCACCAACTGCCGTATTAGTCTGACAAAATTGGCATTTCCCCGGTCATATTTCCAACCATACTTTTACCAGTCTCCCTCAACATCCACAACTCAATCACGCTTGTGTCGTGATCTTTGAGTCACTCCCATTCTCGTCCAAGTCAAACGCAAGGACATTTCCAACAATTCTCTCATGTAGAATGGATGTCCTCCATCACTGCCCTCTGTACTTTACTTGAACCCATGCTATTGTTACTAACCAGTGGGTAGATTGTGCCTGTCACATGAGTATGATTTTATTGTGGCTCTGCTTGACATGATTTTGATGGTCTTGTGATGGTGGTGTGTCGTAATTTTCCCGCCACTAGAGGTCGTGGGATAGGTTTTTCTCTCGCCAGGGTATAAATGGATACCCTCTCTGCGACGCGCGGAAGTTCGTGGTTGAATTTGCCAGTGATTCCGTTCCGTTGCGAATTCGATGTTATGGCCCAGATTTGTTTTAAAGTGGAATCTTACTTTCTGACTTAAGTCAAAGGTTGAGCCAGCAGTTCTGAAAATTGCTGCCAGTTAAACTTCAGTCGGAGAGTAAAGAATTATCGAAGTTCGAAGAATCCGAAAGATTGAGGAATGTTGATTTTGGCGATGAAATAGTTTCGACATTGTTTGATCCTCCTTCGGAAAGAATTAGTCATCTGTACCCATATTAGTCTCTGTTGTAAGAGCAGAAAGGAATGGGTGCAGGGTTTCGCCAAGGAAAGGTCAGTGCCTTTAAGCCATCTTATTTTCTTCATCGTAAATCTTCCGGGCAAGGCATACTTTAGCTGGAACCGGCAATAATGCAACAAAATAATTTATACCTCAAGAAAGTCTCAAGACAGGGTAAAACATTTGGACTTTCGCATTACTTCTCCTAAGAACATATTTATACACAATCGCTTTAAGAACTGTTTTTGCATTATCGTTTTTGGAACCGTTCAAGCTGTCGCAGAGCAGCCGACTTCCGGTTAAGTTAGTCGTTTGTTTATTTTCGGGTTGTTTTAGCAGTGTTTAATACATGTTTTACATGTAAGAGTGTTACGTACCCCGTAACTGGGTGTCCAACCAGCAGAGAAACAAGTATCTGTTGGAGTCTGGTGGTACTATTTTCAAAAGTGCTTATGAGTAAAATATACAAACCGATATCAATAATGCAAATATATATAGATAATACACGTTAGTAATCATAAACCTAAAAATGTGTGTATAATAATAATCAATAATAAACAAGCTCTATCGATGTCTAGGGGATAATGAATTGTCATTTATAAGTATAAGGTACAGTTCAGTTCATACATGCTGAGGTAGATGTTGGTTGTTGTGTTGTAATCGTTGGAGAGAGAGAGAGAGAGAGAGAGAGTGAGAGAGAGAGAGAGAGAGAGAGAGAGAGAGCGAGAGAGAGAGAGAGAGAGAGAGTGAGAGAGAGAGAGAGAGAGCGAGAGAGAGAGAGAGAGAGAGAGAGAGAGAGAGAGAGCGAGAGAGAGAGAGAGAGAGAGAGAGAGAGAGAGAGAGAGAGAGAGAGCGAGAGAGAGAGAGAGAGAGAGAGAGAGAGAGAGAGAGAGAGAGAGAGAGAGAGAGAGAGAGAGAGAGAGAGAGAGAGAGCAGCAACAGCTACAGTCAGGCAAACCTTCCTTTACGTTCTTGATCCGTCGTTTCGTTGTGGCCATTCAGGTATGACCCCTCTGACCTTCAGCTAGACCGTTCTTCTATGGTGGACTCGTCACCCAGGCAAGGGCGGACACACACACAAGCCACCACCGGCCCTGCTATAACACTGTGAGTTAATCTGACCAATCACGTTGTTTGGACTCCGATGCCCCACACCTTCCCGTGGGTACCAACACTCAATCAGTGCTAAATAGTGTGTCTCCTGGTGTGTCTGAGAGGTGTCTCCTCAGACCTCACTTTTATCCCGACTTACGGGGTATCAGATGTTAATCAATTTCGAATGGCTGTGTCCATCAAACCAGCCCACTCCGTCTGTCCACTGTGGAATTTTAATGAACAGAATAGTACAAGATAAACAACCCTCCCAAAAGCCATAAGTCTTTGAAAAGTCATAATATGGTGAATCAACAAGTCTCTCTCCCCCTGCTTTATCTCTCTCTTATCTGTAGCAGATGTTCCTATTCCAGCATGTTTTCCCTGACATCTCTCTCTCTCTCCCATTAGCAGCATGGCAACAGTAACGGTTTGTGATTCTTCCGGGGGGGGGGCACATGGGCAACTCTGCACCCTGCTGCCCATCAGAGCTGTTCATCCTTCGTAACAAGAGAAAAATAAAACAGTCTCAATTATATATTCATTGTTGCTGGAGCGTAACACTGTCCGATGCAACTCGCTCTCATGGCTCTGCCTACCGGAAAGGTTCCTTCTCAAAAGTCTTACTTCCAGTTGAAGTCCAAGGTTCGGGCCTTGGATGGCGCAATGCTTCACGGTCCAAGCGACCCGACGAATGGGACAATTAAAATGACCAGTTAACCTATAAACAGATAGATGTTTGGAATGTGGGAGGAGTCAGGAGTACGCCGAAGGCACCCAGGCAGTCAGGCTTTTCAGACAGCGGCGGGAAAAGAGTAGATTCGGAGAAGGAGAAAGGCCAAACTAAGAGGGATTCATAAATGAATAGACATCATGTGGCCTTTCCTCTGCAATTACCTTCCCCACATATAGAATGTACTCCATCCAATTGGACAGGTAGGAACACCACTACACCAAGTGTCCCAGAATTTATTTAATTTCCCAGAGACATGGCGATAGGGAATGCTGCTGGAGACGGACGATTGCTGAGCCGTTTTGCCAGTGTGGGTTATTAAATTATTCTCGAGGTGGCAGACGGATCTCCAAAGAACTCCGTTGCAAACCTCCAGCACATCCTGCTTCGGAAGATCGACATGCTCAAGCTTTTCAGTTTGCTGCAAACCATCACTACATTCACCAGGATCCTTTTCCATCGTGAGTACTGAAGTAAAGAATTACTGAGGTCCCTCTGCTATGTCCTCCGGTTCCATACACACATTCCCTCTGTCACACGTGATACGTCCTATTGTTTCACGTTCTGTCCTTTAGCACTTCTTTTACTTGCAGAGAGTCTTGGCATTTCCCTTAATTCTGCCCGCAAAGGCCTTCTCATGGCCACTTCTGGATCTCCGAATTTCCTTCTTAAGCTCGCTCCTGTTAGCTTTACAATCTTCTAGATCTCCAACATTACCGAGCTCTCTGAACCCATTGCAATCTTTTCTTTCTGACCAGATTTATTGCAGCCTTTGTACACCATGGTTCCTGTACCCCACCACAACTTCCCTGTCTCTTTGGAAAGTACCTATACAGAAATCCACACAAATGCACCCTGAACATTTGCCGGAATTCTTGCGTACAATTCCCTGAGAAAATCTGTTCCGAATATGAGCTTCCAGTTTCCTCCCTGATAGCCTCACAATTCCTCTTACTCCAATTGAACACGTTTCTAATTTGCCGGTTCCCATCTTTCTCCAATGCTATTCTAAAGGAGATAGAATTATGATCATTATCTCCAAAATGCTCTCCCACTGAGAGATCTGACACCCGACCAGTTTCGTTTCCCAACACCAAGTCAGCTTCAGTCTTCCAACTTGTAGGCTTATCCATATATTTTGTCAAGAAAACTTCATGAAAATACCTTCCAAACTGCACCCAATCTAAATACTTCCTCTTGGGAGTTGCCAATCGATATTTGTGAAAGTAAAATCTATCTCCCATCACGACAGCTCTGTTTTGATTACCCATTTAAATGGTCTGTTACGATTGGGCGGCCTATTAACATATCCAGTAAAGTTATTGACACTTCCTGTTCCTAACCTCCACCCACAGAGACTCCGTTTACAACGACAACATGACGCCCTCCTTTTCTGCAGCCGTGACAATCTCCCAGATCAACAGTGCCACGCCCACTCCTCCACATCACAGCTCCAAGAATTGAACCACGCTCTGAGCTCATCCGCTTTTTTCACAATATTCCTTGCGTTAATGTAGACCGACCTCAAACAGTCGGTCGGAGTGAGTCCCTTCTCTATCACCTGCCTATCCTACCATTCGCACTGGCGACGTTTTCTCTATTTGTGAGCCAGCCTCCTCTTTTTCAGTCTCTTCAGTTCGGTTCCCAAGCCCCAACAATTCTAGTTTTAAATCTACACAGTGGTCTTAGCAAACAGGCCCACCAAGGTATTGGTCCCCCTGGTATTCAAGTGCAACCCGCCCTTTCTGTACAGATCACATCTGCCCCAAAGGAAGTCGCAATGATCCAGAAATCTGAATCTCTGCCCCTTGCTCCAATCCCACATCAACGCATTATCCTCCAAAATCATTCTATTCCTATACTCAGTGTCACGTGGCACAGACATTAGTCCCGTGATTAGTGCCTTTGCGGACCCGTTTTCCCACTGCCTGACTGACTCTCTATCATCTTACTTCGGGACCTCTGCCCTTTTTCAACCGTTTTCATTCGTATCAATATGTACCACGACCTCCGGCTGCTCTCCCTCCCACTGCCGGATATGTTGGACACGATCTCAAGCATCCCGGACCCTGTAACTTGATCGGCATCCTAACATCCGAGGTTCCTTCTTGCGTCAACAGAATCGCCTGTCCGACCGCCTCTCTCTACTGCCTTCCCCTTCCTTTCCCTACCTTTCTGAGCCACTGGTCCTACCTCTGTGCTGGAGCCACGGCCACAGTTGCTTCCATCAGGTAAGCTGCCCCGTCCAGAGAATACAGTCCAATAGATGCCTGACGTTCCTCATTTAGCAAACCTTTCGTTTCTTGAATAATTTCTGTGAATCTTCTCTACACCCTCTCCAATGTCAGTACATTATTGCTAAAATAAGGAGCCCAAAGCTGCACACTGTACTCCAAGTATGGTCTCCTCAGTGCCCGATAGAGCCGCATAATCACATGACGTAAATTATAGCCTGCTCGATTATTGCTTCTATCAAAGTGCATGTCCGTACAATTTCCCGCATTGCATTTCACTGGCCACTTCTTTGGCCGTTCTACTAAACTATCGCAGTCTCTTTGCAGGTTCTCTGTTTCCCCAACACGACACTCTCTTTCTCCTATTGTTCTATCATCGGGATATGCAGCCACAAATCTTTTAATACCGTCGCCCAAGTCATTGACATTCATCTTAAAAAGCAGCTGTTCCAACGCTGAACCCTGTGGAACTCCACTTTTAAACGGCAGCCAGCCAGAATTGGATCCCGTTATTCGTAGTCTATGTTTCCTGACGGCAATCCAATACTCCATATCGTATAATGTTATATTTTATGAAACGTTATAGTATTCAATCTTTTTTTCTTCTGCAATCAATTAAAAAAAAAATCAGGTTCTATTTTGACCTGATGGCCAGCAAAATATATACAGAGAGAAAATAACATCATCACACTGTTTCACTGTGTCTGGACACCGATGAACCGATTGCCAATTACTGAGAGAGAGTATATTCAACATGAAAAACAGCCGAGTTAATAATTAGCCGATGGGTATAAATGGACAGGATGGGTTACATTCTGGGGAGAGTGCACTGGCTCCTGGTGAATTTCCTTGTAATTCTCATGAACTAAAGAAGTAAAGGTGCCTTATTGACGGCATCGCAGCTGGACTTTACTGATAATTTAAGTTTGACTTTTTTTTTTCATTTTGAACCAGGGAGTTAATTCAGTGTTTAGGGTTCCTCCTTCAAGTTTCCGAGCAGCAGTGCCATCGCAAATAGCAGGTTCTGGAACGAGAGTGGATAACAAATCTCATCGCACCACTGATAGACCTGTCGGAGTATTTAGAGCTGCCTAGTGTTGCTGATTTCATGAAAATTATATATATATATATATATGTATTATCTGTAGGGCTAATATTTTGATGTGGCTTTTTATGACAGGGATAATACTCGTTACAAATATTACTTTTGGTTCAATATTTAACCCGTTCATGTATTATCCTCTTTCACTTTCCTCTTTTAATTGAGCATATCGTGTTTTTTTTTACATTGATTTCTGTAGGTTAACTGAGTTGATAACGGCTGTTTATATTCAGTAAGCTGTTCACTGTCTACGCTATGATATCTTTATCCGGACGGTTATTATGGATTGTCCAATCTGTAATTACTCCTCGGTAGTCATATGATTTGTAGGAATCTGACTCTTGTATTGACAGTAAGTTATTGTGCCCTCTCTGTATCTCAGCAGTTGGTGAAACCTCATGACCGGACATAGACAAACACGTTAATTTCTCAGCTGGTGGGAAGTTACAGATTATCCTGCTGGTGTTGAAATATTCTGGCCTACTGGAGATGTCCACAAATATTACTGCGTATGTCCTTTTCTGATTGGACGGCGGTGATCAGTGGAGTTCCGCTGCACTCGTTGTTGGGACCGCTTCTTATCGCGTTGTACGTCAATATTTTCGGTGAAGGATTTTTATTTCTTTGTGGCAGACTGTGCGGATCATGCGATGGTAGATGGAAGAGCAGACAGAGTGGAGCATTCACGGTGCTTTCAGAAGGAATTAGACAGACTGGAGAATAGGCAAAGTATTGGCAGAAAGAATAATATGCAGGGAAGTGCATATACTCAGAGTTTGACAGAAGGAGCAAAGGCGTGGACTATTTCGAAAATGGAAAAAGCAGTTGAAATGAAAAATCTCAGAGCTGCACAGCCACAGGAAAATGTGCAGATTGTGTCAGTGGCGAGGGAGACAAATGCATGTTCCTATCTATGTACACAAGACTGGAATCTAAAACAACTCCATCGCCATGGAATATACTGTATACTCGCTGAAGAGGCCTGGAGTCTTTTATCAATGGGGAGAACATTAAAAGAAGCGAAATGCAGAGCCTTTTGGGAAGAATCCCTGCAGAACGATTTGCAGAGAGTTGAGGAAGCCAAATGAAATGTTAGTGGAGCACACGACTCTATCAACTCACGTTCGTCTCGAGGAAACTGCCGCAGGCTCTCCCAGACTGTGTACTCCCGTTTACGCAAATGTGCGTAATGCACCCCGGTACAAGCCCACGGCGTAAAATATCAGACAGTAGAGAATGTACTTTAAAACTGTTATTTGGTGGTGTGGTTTGTAGAAACATAGAAAGTAAAGGCGCCACTCAGTAAATTTATCAGTTATTTGTGTAAAATAATTGATTGGAGCACGTTCCTCTGTTTTAGCAGCTCACCACATCTCTGTCCTGCGCACAATCCTAGCAGCATCTCCTTCAAAATATTTTTTTTCAATTTTTGCCCCACCCTTGTCATACCACTGCAATTTCCCTTACGCTAGTGAAATAATACTGCCTTAGACATTATTTTCTCTCTATAATATTTCAAATTGAACTCAGTTATAGTGTGATCGTTGCCTCTGAAAGGTTATTTTAACTTCAGCTTCCCAATCCTTTCCGATTCATTTGATAGTACCCAATGTAAATAGCTGATTCCCAAGTCAGCTGACGGGGAAAATGAAAAAACAAGCCAAATCAATCGAGCTACATGCAGAAACCTCCCATGGCTATCATAACATTGTCCTTTATGCAGACATTTTTCCTCTTTAAAATCTGTGATCTGTATTCCAGTTATAGTTGGGTGGCCTTACTTCCCATGAGGGTCCTTTTCTGCTGTCTCTTTTTTAAAGCATGCCTCAATGGCTTACGAACCTATTTCACAACTTTTTACTGAGCTGATGCCATTCTTTACCTGCAGCGCCACGCTACTCACTCTGCTGATCTTCCTATCCCTCCGATACAACGTGTAGAATTAGAATTTCACTTACGAATTGCGACCAACCTTCAGCTACGATTCAGTGTTGGCCACAACATCATACAATCTGAGAATCTGCAACAGAGCAACAAGTTCATCTACTTTATGTCTGAACCTGGAGATGCACCTTAGTGACATTCGGCTCTTTACGGGAGAATCAGGTGTTATCGCTCCGTTGCAGCTGCCAGGTATCTGTGTGAACGACAGGAGATGAAGAGGAATAAACAGCCAGTGCAGAATACTCTGAGACTGTTCCCATCAATAACATGTTTAACGACTTGGATATTGTTGGCGGGGCTACCGAACATGGGACTGCCGCATCGGGCAGGTCACCGGCACTGAGACAGCGCGATGGCTCGAAATGAAAGGGACAGAGGGGTGCTTATAGGGATTGAATGGTTTGAAGAGCAGAAAGGAGGATCAGTGGAGACAGCTAGATGGTGGAGAAAAACGCCAGTTTCTGGAGCAGCGGGATACTGACCAAATGCTGAATTGCGTTTACGGAAATGTCTCAACTCATCGTACCCTGCAATATAATCCTTCGCCTCCTGATCTTATCCTACAACGTTTTCGTTTTCGTGGTGAAAACCGATGTGAAATAATCATCAAGGATTTTCCGAGTTTCTTGTCTCAAGATCCACTGCTTTCTTCATAAAAAGGTCCACCATTCTCCTCTCTCCCCACTTGCGCCTCATATACCTTCTCAATATCCCTTGTTTCAACATTCGCGCTTTGTGCAATAGCTTCCGCATGTCTGTCTCGATAAGGGATGAATAAACATTAAACATGATTTATTTTCTTCAGTCCATATCTAAATGATTCAAAACATCGAGCCCCTCGAACATCGCCTTCTCCTGCTCCATCCTCAGAAAAAAAAAATGCTACTACTGAGATCGATATTATAGGATATCCACATGTCATGTGGGGACTTTGACCAGACGGTGATAATTAATTGAGTTTTTCCAGTTCCTGCCCAAAGCTTTATTATTTGGCATTTGTCGGAATGAGCGCTCCCCGTGAAGACCAGTCTGATCATAAACTATAACGACATTAGCCCTTCTGTGATTAATGGCACTGTTCCCAAAATGGTCCCCATCAAATTATTGCTACATTGGTCGGTAGAACTCCATGTATTTTTCATATCTAGACTTGGGGGCACAGGAAATGTAACAATTGAAAACGAATATACTGTATTTACGACTATAAATAGCAATGAGGGATGAAATGCCCCTTGTACCTAACAGGATATTTGCATATGTGTTTCCTGTGTCAGGCACTATCAGTGACAGAGTCCCGAGAGCGTCAGGGACCGGGAGAGCGTAACCTTTTTGTTACAACTGAAAGAGTGCTCGCCAAACATTTATGTCCTAAGGTGAATAGGTCAACGGGACAGATGGATTGCATCCCAGACTCCCGTGAGAGGTTCCTGCAGAGATCATGGATATATTGGTCATCTTATTTGAAGAACGACTTGATTCTCTCATGTGCCGCTGGACTGGAAGATTACAAATGTCACTCCACTCTTTACGAAGGAAGGAAGGCAAACGGCTGGAAATGATAGGCCTAATCTTAGCCGAATCGAACTATGAAAGGGTTGGAGTCTATTCTTAGCGATGAGATTGAGAGGTACTTGGAGACTAATGACAAAATAAGTAAAGGTCATCATAGCTTTTCTGAATGTAAATCTGATACAGTTAGTTGCGAAAGTTACAAACGAGGTGGACAGACGCAGTGGCTATCACACACTTGGATTTTCAGAAGACATTTGAAAAGGTACCACAAATGAGGCTATATTACAAAATAAAATCCCATGGAGTTAGAGGATTGATACTGGCATGGACAGAAGAATGGCAGACAGACAATGAGATGATGCACAGATTTTCAAAGACACCAGTCTTGGACCATATCTGAGAAAGGATAGGTTGTCATTGTAAAGTGCCCAGATAATGATTCCGAGAATGTAGTTAACATGTGAGGCACGTTAGACACCTTTGGGCCTGAACTCACTGGAATTTAGTTGAATGCGGAAATACCTCTTTGAAGCCTATGGAATGTTGAAAGGAACAGATAGAGTGAATATGGAGAGAATGCTTTCTGTGGTGGGAGCAATCCAGCACTGGACGGTTTAGAGCAGACTGCAGCGAAGTCGAAGTCCGTGCAGATATTTAAAGCGGAATTCGATCCCTCCCTGATCGTTCAGGCCATCAAATAATATGGCGTGAAGGGAGGCCTACGTGTTTGAGTGGGTTCGATCACAGCCATGCTAGAATGGCGGAGCAGACTAGATAGCCCAGTGTCCTACTTGCGCTCCTATGTTTCACAACTTTGACGCAGTTAGAGTATTGTGTTCAAGTTTGGTCACCTCATTATAGGCAGCTATGGAGAGGGTGCAGAGGAGATTTACCCGGATGTTGCCTGGTTTGGAGAACAAGTCTTATGAAGCAAGTTCAGCAGAGCTGGGACTAGTCTCTTTGGAGTGTAGAAGAATGAGAGGGGATCTGATAGTGATCTACAAGATCATGAGAGGCATAAGCGGCCTGGCTAGTCAGTAGCTGTTTCCCAGTGTACCAATAGCAAACACCAGAGGGTATATGTACAGAAATAAGGGAGGGAATTTTAGGGGAGACATCAGGGGTAAATTCTTGTTTTACACAGAGGGTTGTGAGTGCCTGGAATGACTTGCCAGGGATGGTGGTGGAGGCTAAAACATTAGGGGCATTTAAAAGCCTCTTGGACAGGCACATGGATGAAAGAAAAATGCAGTGTTACAGGGTAGTGTGGGTTTAGTCCTTTTTTTTGAAGAATTATATGGGTCGGCCCAACATGGAGGGTTGCAGGGCCTATACTGTGCTGTAGTGTTCTATGGTTCTATGTTTGATGTTTTTTATGGACTATCTAAATATTATATTCACATCTACCTTTTTTACTGCTGTTTTACTTTTTTCCGGACTCTTTTGCCTTTATAACTGACTGGAACCCTTCTGCAAATTACTTGTCGGCGGTGCAATTAAGGAGCACAGCCTACAAAACTGTAGATTCCTGCCACCGAGCCCAGACATACATCCACGATTTCCTTCGAGAACGTGATCTTCCCATTGCACTGCGATCTATCAATTATTGTAGCAATGCCACATTCTATCAACAACGTCAACAGAGGATTTTGAACGCTCCAGTCATCTCTCAATCGGGTCAATAATCATGTGGTAACGTCTATGTAAAACCAATTTTATTATCGAACTATGTTATGTCAACACACACTACGTTGAGTTTTCTTTTCTTGCTGGCATGCAGAGATGAACAGAAGAATGCAACTGAAAGATTGAAGTACCATGAAGACATTTAGACTATGCAAATAGCCAATGTGCCATAGATGACTCACTGGACAAACAAATAATTAGATTAACGTATAACCAATGAACGGATGGATTGATGGGCAAATAAAAAGAAATAACAATGTGAAAATAATGCAGATTTCTTGAAAGTGATTCCAAAACTTGTGGAATCATTTCCGATTTGAGTATAGTGAATTGATCCAGGCTGGTTCTTGATCCCGATGGTTGTAGGGTAACAACTGTTTGGGAAGCTGTAGTGTGGGCAGTGCGGCTCCCTTCTTTTCTTTCCCGATGGCAATAGAGGGACGGGCGCAGGTCCTGGATGGTGGGGGTCCTTGATGATCGATCATTCTTAAATATGTGCTCAGTGCTGGGGAAGGCTGCTCCTGTGATAGGGTGGGCCCAAGGTGTTTCTGCTCCTCTGCACTGGTTTATCGATAGCAGGGCTGACAAAATCAGTTATGGTCTTCTGCCCAGTGCATTGAAAGAGAGAGATTTGTCAAAGTTTTACAGGAAATTCCGGATACTCGCAAAATACTAATCATTCAATTCGCCAGGCAACTGTGGGAAGCGAGAGAGAAGATTGCTGAGCCGCACGGATGATATCTGCATCATCAGCTGGGAAGGGAGAGGTTCCGGAGGATTGGCGGTTTGCAGATGCTCTTCCTTTATTCAGGAAAGAGAGTAGCGATAGCTCAGGAAATTAGTGACAATTCTGCATGGCCTTGTCGATGGCAGGGCGTGTCTTACGAGACTGATTGAATGTTTGAAGGATGTGACTGTACATGTAGGCGATAGAGGAGTAGTAGATGTAGTGTATATGGATTTCAGCAAGGCTTTTAATAAGGTGCACCATGCAAGCCTTATTGGAAAGTAAGGAGGCTTGTGATCCAAGAGGACATTGCTTTGTGGATCCAGAGCTGGCTTCCGCACAGAAAGCAAATAGTCGTTGTAGACGGGCCAGATTCTGCACATTGGTTGGTGACCAGTATTGTGTCTCAGCGTCTGTTATGGGACTCTTACTCTTCGTGATTTTTATGAATGAACTGAATGGGGAAGTGCAGGGATAAGTTAGTTAATTTGGTGATGACACAATGTTCGGAGTTGTTGTGGAGAGTGTGGAGGGCTGGGCAGAAAATTGGCAGATAGATTTCAACCCAGATAAATGTGGAGTGGTTCATTTTGATAGGTCAAATATTAATGCAGAATCTAGCAAATTCCTGCTCGCCCCTCTAGAGGAAGGATGAGGAAATCATAGAAAGGAATTAGAACAGATTTACAAGTATGCTGCCTGGATTGGGGAGTGGGCCATTCCTGAAAAGGCCTGTTCTCCTTGGAGCGACGGATGATGAGAGGCATTGACCATCTGGATAGTCAGAGGCTTTATCCCAGGGTTGAAATGGCTGTCATGAGAGGGTACTGCTTGAAGCTGCTGGAAGGAGCGACAGAGGAGGTGTCAGGTTACGTTTTATACGCGAAGATTGGCGAGAGCGTTGAATGGGCTGCCGGTGACGGTTGTGAAGGCGGGTACGATAGGGTCTTTTAAGAGACTCCTGGAGAAGCATATGGAGCTTAAAAAGAAGAGGCCAACCGGTAACAGGAGATAATTTATAAAGTAAGTCAACTCTCGGAACAGCATTATGGTCCGAAGTTCCTGTATGGTGTTGCAGATTCTCTATGCTTCGATAATGGCTAACTAAACTTTTCAGCTTGTAAAATGAGCATATCCTTCCATTTTCCTCACGGGCATATGTCTGTCTCAGTAACCCGGGGAAGGACTCACAGTCGGTCATTAATTATGGACTTTTCTTTATGCGTTGTGATTAAAATGCGATTCCTGGGTTACCACATAAAATCTCTGCATCACAATCTTCCACCGGCTGGCGGCATACAAATCTATTTGATTTTTTTTTTATTTCTATTTTTACAGATTGATGAATTGAACAACAGAGTTACTGAATTACCTCCCCACGCGCAGATGTTTTGACCAAGCCAAACATTCTTATAATACCTCATTATAAACCTTCTTTTGTTCTCTCCATTTTCTCCATATTCCTAAAGATATTTCCTATGCTAGTATTTCTCTATCGTTCGAGACTGAACTGTCGTATTACTATGACAGAGTTGTCATTTTTTTTCCGGCCGCATTTCCAACTGGGCTTTAAGCAGGCTCCTTCGACATCGACAATTCCATCATATTTGTGTCGTCTGCAAGAGTATTATGAGACAAGCCCATTTTCATACAAGTCAAATGCATGAACATTTCCAACAATTGTCACATGCAGAATGGCTGTCCTCCACCACTGCCCTCTGTATTCTATTTGAAGCCATATTATAAAATGCCACTCAGTCCCATGTCTTAGCCTACCGGAACGGGTCATTTTCAAATTAATTACTTCCAGTTTAATTCCAACGTTCGGCCTTGCCTGGCGCAATGCTTCACGGACGGAGCGATACTGCTAATGAGACAATTTCCAAGGACCGATTGACCTATCAATACATAGGTCTCTGCTCTGTGGGAGGAATCAGGAGAAGGACGAGGACAAACAGGTGGTCACACTTTACGACAGCGGCGGAAAATTAGTCGAACGGCTTAAAATCAACCAGAGAAGGAGAAAGACCAAGCCACGAGGGAAACACTCAATAAATAGACATCATGTGCCCTTTCCTCAGCAATCAGCTTCCCCACCTACCGAATGCACTGAATCCAATTCGGCAGATAGGACCACCACAACACAAAGTGGCCGAGAATTTTTTTTAAATTCCAGAGGCTTTCCGATGGGAATTGTTGCTAGGGACGGACGATTGGATGAGTCGTTTTACGAGTGCAAGTAAGTAAATTATTCTCGAGGTGGCACACAGAACTCTAAAGAACTCCGTTCCATAAGAGGAGACTTGCAGTCTGTCCACGGTAACCAGTCTTCCTGGACGGTTCCAAGGCAGGGGCTCTTTGAAACAATAGTCATCGACAGAGGAAAGAGATGGAGCAACATCGGGTATGCTCGGGCTGGGATTCGCACGGAACACAAGCAGGGCACAACGGTCGTATTGCGATGGTGATGGCAAAGCTTCTCATGCAAATAAGGGTAGAGCAACCCACTTGGTGGTACTGAGGTGGACATTTCAGGGAACTCGTGAAGTAAGTAAACTGGAAGAGGCAGATTGGAGGCAGAAAGGGGATACTCTCAAATCCTGTTGGTGCATAAAGGGGTGGAGGGCGGGAGATATACAGGGACGTCCGCAGCGCCAATGGAATTGCACATGCCACTGGCGGAATAGGATATTTTGGGGCGTCACTGAGGATTAATGCTCTCCTGACAACGCCGAGTGAAATTTGTCATTAGACGGAAGGGAAATGTCACCGTCTCCTTCAGCTGAACCCTGAACCTCGCCTGGACCACGGCGTAAAGGGCTGTGTTGGTGCAGCAGCTCAGCGTTTGCAGCATGTAGCCCAGATCCCGAAGAGACTTCGGGGGATTCAAGGGAACGGAAACACTGAGACTCTCCCAGACGGAAGACACCGTCAGCAGTGCCCACAGCAGGATAAAATTCCCCGACATCACCAGCAGTAACAGCAGAGATTGTCTGCGGTTCTTCATCTCCGGGTCGGCCCGCGGTTCGCCATCGGGCTCGGCTGGCCACGAAGACGTGACTGATGGTTAAACTGTTGAGCAGTAGAATCAGGATAAAGGGTAATATTGGGGTGAAGACGAAATGAATAATCAGAAATGTTGCGAGCTTCGGTGGGGGAAATAAACGATTACTGCTATAACACAACACGGACGTTCTGAATATCGAATATGTCCCATCGAGAAAAAAGTACCAAAAAATGTTTTTTAAGCAGCTCAGCACAGTCACTGTCCCCAGAACCAGAGCCGCCGCTCTCCCGGTGCAGTACTTTCGTTTCAGCTTCTGTAAACAAATGGCGACAAATCGATCAAAGGTGAAAGTGACGGTGAACCAGACAGTACAGTCCGTGGCGGCGTAGAGCACGACGGCGTGAATATTACACACGGGAACACGAAGCGACCAGCGGAAAACCTCTCCTGGAATGAGAGTCATCGGAATCTTGCTCAATACCAGATCGAAGAGAACGACCAACTGATCCGCTGCTACCATGGCAAGCAGGTACCTTGTGACGCCTTTGGAGAGACCGCACTTTCCCCGCGACAGGATAACGAATGTCACCAGGTTCACTGTGCGGAGAGAAATAAAGCCCATTAACATACATTTTGGTGAAAACATTCCGTATAAACTATTATTTTAATCGACAACACTTCCGAGAACGCAGACGAATATTTGAGCCATTGCTAATTCGGCAGTGAGTATTATGGACCTGCTGATGTTCAGAATATTGAGGGGATTCTCAGTGAAACCTATCGAATTGTGAACGTCCGAGATATTGTGGACGTGGATAGGTAGCTTCTGAGAACGAGTTTTCACAAAAGTAAAACAATCTCGTTGGAACAGAGATGGGGAGCAATTTCGTTACTCGAAGTCTGCTAAATGTGTGGAATTTCTCGCCAGAGACTGCTATGGTTGCCAGATTGTTTGCAGCGGAGAGTGATAGGCTCTTGAATCGTCGGGGTGTCAATGGATGCGGGGAGTCGTCGCCGGAATGTGGTTCAGGGGGATGATAAATCAGCAATGATGGAGAAGGCTCGGTGTTCGAATGGCTGAATTCAACAGGGGTATTAGTGGATACCTGAAATATCCACTAATCAGGGGTATTAGTGGATACCTGAAATATATTCCGATCTTTGACGTCAGAATATGGAGTGGACACCGGGAGGTGTTAAGAGAATAATAAACGTATGCCATGTATTACGGTGATATAAATTCAAGTCCGCTCAACGGTAAACACGACAGAAAATGAGAACATAAGAACATTATCAATAGGAGCAGGAGCAGTCCGTCTGTTCGGATTGGCATGATTTGGCAACGAAAGTGATCATGGCTGATCTAGAAACATAGAAATCCAACAGCAGAATGCAGGACCTTCCGCCCACAAATTTGTGTCGAACATGTCCCAACCTTAGGAATGATAGGCTTACCCACAGCCCTCTATTTTCCTACCCTCCAAGTACCTCTCCAAAAGTCTCTTAAAAGACCCTCTCGTATCCGCCTACACCACCGTTGCCAGCAGAACATTCAACACACTCACGACTCTCTGCATAAACGAATTCCCCATGACATTTTCTCTGTACCTCCATCCCAGCAGGTTAAACCTGTGACCACTGATGGCAGCCATTTCAGCACTTGGAGAAAACCTCTGACTATCGACACGATGAATAACTCTCATCATCTGACTCACCTCCATCAGGTCACCTCTCATCCTTCGTCGCTTCGAGGAGAATAGGCCGTGTTCAAGCCACCTGATTTCGTAAGGCATGTTCCCCAATCCAGGCAACATCCTTGTAAATCTCCTCTGCACCCTTTCTGTGGCCTCCACGTCATTCCTGTAGTGAGGCGACCAGAACTGAGCACACTATTCCAAATGGGGTCTGACCAGGGTCCCATATTGCTGCAACATTACCTCCCGGCTCCTAAACTCGATCCCACGATTGATGAAGGCCCATTCACCGTACACCTTCTGAACCGCAGAGTCAACCTGCGCAGCTGATTTGAGCGTCCTATGGACTCCGAACCCAAGATCCCTCTGATCCTCCACACTGCCAAGAGTCTGACCATTAATACTATATTCTGACGTCGTAGTTGACTTACCAAAAAGAACCACCTCACTTTTATGAGTTAAACTCCAACTGCCTCACACCTATCTGATTTAAACTCCATCTGCCAGTTAGAAATTCTCTTTTGAGAGACAGACGTATTGTAAATTCAAAATGGTGAGTGAGATATAGATTGGAGATTGTCTAGTGCGAGAGGGATTGGAGGTGGACACTAGTTGGAGGGGCTGATTGGGGAGTGGCACGATCATTAGCAATAGCAGCAGGAATAGTCTATCTGTACAGACTGGCATGATCAGGCAATAAAGTGATGATGGCTTATCTAGAAACATAGAAAACCAACAGCACAATGCAGGTCCTTCGGCCCACAAGGTTGAGCCGAACAGGTCCCAACCGTAGTAATAACTAGACATACCCACAGCCCTCTATTGACCTACCCTACAATTACCTCTCCAAAAGTCTCTTAAAAGAACCTCTCGTATCCGCCTCCACCACTGTTGCCAGTAGAACATTCAACACACTCACGACTCCCTACATAAAATATTTCCCCATGACATCTCCTCTGTCCCTGCATCCCAGCAGGTTAAACCTGTGTCCTCTTATGGCAACCATTTCAGCACTTGGAGAAAATCTCTGACTATCCACACGATTAATACCTCTCATCATCTGATACACCTCTATCAGGTCATCTCTCATCCTTCGTCGCTTCGAGGAGAATAGGCCGTGTTCACACAACCTGATTTCATAAGGCATGATCCCCAATCCATCCAGTATATATTTTTGCAAATCGCTTCTGCACCTTTACTATGGTTTCCAGATCCTTCCTGTAGAGGGGCGACCAGAACTGAGCAGAGTATTCGCGTTGGGTCAATTCATTGCCCTATATCGCTGCAACATACCCTCTGGGCTTCAAAATTCAATCCCACTATTAATGGCGGCCATACGCCTTCTCAATCAGAAAATCAAACTGCGCAGCTGCTTTGAGCGCCCTATGGAATCGGACCCCAAGATCCCTCTGATCCTCAACACTGCCAAGAGTCTTACCACTAATACTATATTCGGCCATTATGTTTGATCTACCAAAGTGAGCCACGTTGGACTAATCTGCGTTGAACTCTATCTGTCACTTCTCTGCCAGTATTGCATCTTATCAATGTCTCGCTGTAATATCTGACAGCCTTCCACACTATCCACAATAGGTCCAACCTTTGTGTCACCAGCAAATTTACTAACCTATCCCTCCACTTACTCATCCAGGCCTTTTTATAAAAATCAGGAAGAGTAAGGTTAGCTCAATGATCACTGAGGCACACGACTGGTCACCGAACTCCTGGCAGAATATGACACGTCTACATCCACTCTTTGCCTTCAGTGGGAAGCGAGTACTGTAGATACAAAACAAAGTCCCTTTGGATAGCATCCTGCTTACTTGCTCAATATGCCTTGCATGGGGTACCTTATCAAATACACTCAGACCATGTTTGCTGAAGCGATACCGGTTGGAAAGACCTGACTTACAATTCGCGAGCCGTTAGAGGACGGGGATGGAACAGAAGCTGACATATATTTTTCAACAAAATCATGAGGAGGAGACGAGACTCTTACCAGGAAGAGCTACAATAGCGAGTACAGGGTAGTAAACGTCTTCGAATGTCACAAGCGCCGGGAATCCATAGCCCCACGCCAGCAAATTAACGAAATATTGATTCGTCCAGAAAACATTCTTCGCAATTGCCAGAGCATTGCGCGATGTATTTTGTAGATTATGATCCATTGCCGGGATAGTCCAGACTCCTGTTCCCGATCCAGCCTCTGTCTTTTCACTGTCTACAGCCGCTTGTCTCTGATAGCGCAGACTGGCGGCTCTCACTGAAACTGTCGTCGTGAGGGACACCAAGCATATTAATAGACCAGACAACCAGCAGCCACACCTCCGCTGTGACGTCGACACTCTCCACGGACACTTCTTTAACTAGTTTCTACGGAATGACAGCTGCAGTTAACCCTTTATTTGCAGACCGACAGAGAAGCGATACAAAAGCAGATTGCAAGTGTGTCCAATAATCCCTGTCAGTCAGCTGTCCACGGATATGTGCCGTTTCTGTAAATAGACACAAATTTGAGAAGATTATTCGCACGCAGTTAGACACTGAAATACGACAAGTCTGGAAATGAAGTTACACGAAGAAAATAACAAAAATAAATAAAGCAAACAATAATGATGATATAAACAGATATAAAAATATAATTGCATAGGTAGTTTGAAAATGGCGTCGCTTTAGATAATTCCAAAATAATGATTTTCAAAAAAAATGAGTTTTGACTGGAGGCATCTCTGGACGTCGGGTGATTTAGGAGGACAGGACTTCACTCAGCACAGGTATAAAAAGCGACAGGTGATCCTTACAGTGAAAACAGCGTTGGCCAGCGACCAGGCGGCGTTTGTCACTGATCATCAAGAGGAAAGCAGGGGCAAATGCAGTAGTCATCAAGCAGGTGATCTTCAGGTTTCTGCTCGCCGAGGCGTCAGCACAGGGAGGCTTCTGACAAGGTAGACAAAGAAAAGAAACACACTTGGCGAAATGTCTTTTTTTTTTCTCCTTCCCTTCATTATATCTGATCATGTAGGATAACAGAGAAGCCAGGCAGGATAGTTGAAAGCTCCTCTTGCAGGATCTGAGAAGGCATAGAGAACTCAGTCACCCTGACGGCGACTGCTGTCTTAGCTACGTTCAGCTGCAACTTCTGACCGTTCACGTTACGGAGATGGAGCTGGAACTGGATGAACTACGGATCATTCGGGAGACTGAAGTGGTGATGAACAAGACCTACAGAGAGGGAGTTACACCCAGGGCTCAGGGCACAAGAGACGGCGTAACGGTCTGGAATGAGAAACGGCTGAAGGGGCCAGAGCAGAATTCCCCGTGGCCATCTGCCTCAACATTTGGAAGTTTGGGGGGCGCGGCAATATCCACTAGCAGTGTTCAGTCACAGTGGTCGTCTCTCAAGCAGTTATTTTGCTTCTGTGACTGAGAAGAGCAGTGGGTTTTGAGTGGTGTCTGTGTATATGGTGTTCGGGAAGACGCGGAAGTGTGAAAGTCACGCTGTGGTGATAGGATATTCGTTAGTGGTGCGGACAGGTGGTTCTGTAGGCGACAACATCAGGGATATCTCGGATCGAGTCCTCAGGATTCTTACCTGGCAGAGTTAACAGCTCAACATCGTGGCCCACTGAGGTACCAATGACATGGGTACGTTGAGTGAGGAATTACTGCACTACCAGTTCCGGGAGTTAAGAGTGAAATTAAAACACAGGACCTCCAGCATTTGCTGCCAGTGGAACGGGCTTATGAGGCCACAACCAGGAAGAATATACAGATCGACAGGTTCTCAGAAGCTGCTTTTATATCCCCGTCTTTTGGAAATGGATGCTAATCTATGGTTCTCAGTAATATTGACTGTAATGGCAACTGTTAAGGCTAATAAAATGGCTTCCCTGTAGTGTTGTAATCAAGTGGCTTCTCTGTAATATTATCTGATGAGGAAATGGTTTCTGTAGCTGTGATGTTTGTTTTATAACTGCAGATAACGGGGAACTAACCAATGAGGGACCTGTTATGCTATCTTGTATGGTGGGAACTGAGAGAGAGTTCGCGGTCATTTCGGCGAGGCGAGTGAAGAAGAAGGACGATTGCGGTAGCGTTCGGCGATCCCAGGACGGTGGATACCGGATTTCGACATTTCGGAGGTTGTCGGAGGTTCGGAGATCATTTATCGGCGAACATGGGAGGCGTGAGCGTTTGCTTTATTTGCTTCTATTAACCACACCACCAAATAAGAGTTATTATGTGTAATCATTGTGCAGTCTCTGATTTTTTACGTTGTGGGCTTGCACCAGAGTGCACTACACAGCTTCTACGCAAACATGAGTACACAGTTTTGCATGGACTAATGCAGTTTCCCCAAGATCAACGTCGGTTGAGAGAGCCCAATGTTACAATAACATTGCATTTGGCTTCCTCAACATTCTGCAAATTTCCCTGTATGGAATCTTCCCAAAAGGCTCTGCACTCTGCTTGTTTCAATGTTCTCCTCATTGTTAAAATAGTCCCGGCCTCTACAGAGAGGGTACAGTTTATTACATGGCGAAAGAGTTGTTTTTAAATAGCAGTCCTCTTAAAATTAGTTTGTTACATGTATTTGTCTTCCTCACCACAGACTCTGTCTGCAGCTTCTCCTGTGGCTCGGCAACTCCGATCTTTTAAATTCAGCTGTTTTTTTTTTCCCCATTTTTGAAATAATCCAGGCCTATATTCCCTGTGCCAACATGTAAGACTAGGCACTTCCCTGCATTACATCCCTGCTGCCAATTATCTATTGACTGTCCAGCCTGTCTTACTCCTTCTGCAAGAACCGTACATCCTCAACTCTATCCGTCCTTCCATCTAAGTTCGCATGATCGCTAAACCCTGCCAGAAAGCCAAGAAAAGAAAACTGTTCACCCGAATTATTGACGCAAAACCCGATAAGAAGCGGTCCCAACACCGGTTCCTACGGAACTCCAGTCATCACCGGAGTCCAATCAGAAAATGACTTCCGCAGTAATGTTTATGGACATCTCCGGAGGCCATAATAATAAGTACCAACAATAAATTCTGAAAGTTCCGAGCAGAAGAGAAATGAGCGTGATTGGTCGTGTCTGGACATGAGGTATCGATAGATGCTGAGAAACAGAAAAGACACAGTAACTTAATTTAAATACAATAATCAGATTCCTACAAATTATCTGACAACTGATCAGTGATTCCTGACAGGAGAATAGATCATAACCGTCCGGATAATAACAACAGATGCTAGACAAAGAACAGCAAATTATTCAATAAATAAAGCCATTACGAACTCAAATAACATACAGAAATCAATGCTTGGAATACGCAAACATATGCTGAATTAAAAGGGGAAAGTGGCAGAGGATGGCACATGAGCAGGGTTAATAATGTCCCAAAGCTAATATTTACAACGACTATCCTACTAGTCATTACAGAACCTCATTAAACAATAGACATACAGATAAAATATGTTTGAAAATCTCCAGAACGCTAAAACATTAAACATCTCTTGAATACTCCAAGCTCCAAGTCATTTAGCAATAAGGGTGTTTGTTTCAGGTTGTTTCACTGTAGCGGTGAGTGAAGCTCGCCATTCCTGTTCATGAACCTGATGCTTGTGATGTCACAACTGCTCCTAAACCTGAATTCAGCATGTGCATTACTGTAATATTCTGGTGCTGCTGGAACTTACTTCCCGCTAATCTATTTAATACTGTGTTCTATCACTGTGCTGTTTTTAAACTAACGTTTTTTGTTTCATTGTCTGACAGGAAGCCAAGCAGGGTTTCATGGTACATATGTATAATGACACTAAAAGTCATCCAATTCAATTCAATGAAATCCTTGTTTAAAAGAAAAAAAAAAGAACAGGCCAAAAATTCAGCAACGTCCCGCTGAGCTGCACCCTTACTTCTTTAGGTCCTGAAAGGACAGGGAAATTAGACAGGAACACTTTCACTCTCCCCAGTACTTAAACCATCCTGTTCTTTCATAACCAGTGGCTCATCATTGACTTCGCTGTTTATCACGATGCAGATACTTCTTCCTGGTAATTGACAATCGGTTCAACGGTGTGAAATCCTCTCTCTCTCTATTTTGCAGGCCACTCACCCAGGATATTACGTTTTCTAAAGATATTGTTCACAGAAAATATATCTAAATGCCGGGTTATACTGTTACACAGAATGTAACCGCTGAAATCAATTGAAATCAGTCTGCGTGTCGTTATGTTTCAAGCAGAGGTTGGAAGGTCCGTATGTTATAGCAAATGTTGATCATCCCTTGATTACAGAAGGTTTCAATAGTTCCGGTAGAGGGCAAGAGAATGTGGTTAAGAAGGATAATATATCGGACATGAAGCCGGGAAAAACTTACAGTAAGCGCCATTTCAATCCGAAAGCGTCTTGTTAAAGAGAGAGCTCAGAAGAGACTGGTCTTCTTACTCCTTCCCGCTGAACGCCTCTGTGGTTGCCGTCTGTCATCGATTCTGTCATGATTGTTATTCCATTCAGAATTTATTGAGTATCCTACCAAGGACATTTATCTCGTGGTATATAGAATCTATATATATATATATATAACACAGCAGCAAAACCGACGGGGTTTGTTTTGGAATCGAGCCATCTCAATCTGAGTTGTTTGGGGGAACGGAGAATACTTTACCCGGACTTAAACAGCGATGCAAACCCGGAGGTTGGACGGGGACTGTTCTTCAGTATGAAGGGTGGGCTGGTGGCTGTGCTGCTCAGGGAAAATATTACAGCAGTGCTTCGATAAGACAGATTAGAGGGCATGTCTACTGAGGCCATGTGGGTGGAGCTGAGAAATAGGAAAGGTCTAAATACATTAATAGGGTTGTATCATAGACCATCCAATATTTAAGAAAGAAATCAAGTGGGCTAAAAGAAGACATGATGTTGCTTTGGCAGTCATGGTGAAAGAAAATCCTACGAACTTCTACAGGTATGTTAAGAGCAAAGGATAGTAATCCATAAAACTTGTCCTCTTGAAGATCAGAATGGTCAGCTATGTATGGAACCAAAAGAAACTGGAATGGAAACTGGAATGGCGATTATGGATACAAGGCAAACATTTAGGGAGGTCATGGAACTTATACAGATTAAAGAGGATGAGGAGCGTGCTGTCTTGAGGCAAATCAGAGTTTTGAAATTGCTGGGGTCCTGCCAGAAAAATTTAAAATGTCGATATTCACGGGTCAGGTGCCGGAGGAGTGGTGGATAGCTCATGTAGTTCCTTTGTTTACAAAAGGATCAAAAAGTGGGCTGGGGAATTATAGGCCGGTAGGTTTGACATCGGTAGTAAGTAAATTATTGGAAGGAAAACTAAGAGATAGGATCTACATGTATTTGAATAGACAGGGACTTATCAGAACAAATCCTCACTACTTCGTGCGTGGTAGGTCATGTTTGACAAATCTATTAGAATTTTTCGAGGAAGTTACCAGGCAAGTGGATGAAGGGAAGGCAGTGGAAGTTTTATACATGGATTTCAGTAAGACCTTTGACAAGGTTCCGCATGGGAGGTTAGTTTGGACTATACAGTCTCTAGGTATACATGGAGAGGTAGCAAATTGGATTAGTCATTGGATCAATGCAAGAAGCCAGAGAGTGGTAGTGGAGGATTGCTACTCTGAATGGAAGCCTGTGACTAGTGGTGAGCCAAAGGGATCAGTGTTGGGTCATTGTTATTTGTCACCTATATCAATGATCTGGATTACAATGTGGCAAAATGGATCAGCAAATTTGCTGATGATACAAAGACTGGAGGGGTAGTGAATAGTGAGGAATGTTTTCAAAGCTTACAGAGGGATTTGGACCAGTTGGAAGAATGGGCAGAAAAATGGCACATGGAGTTTAATACGGACGTGTGAGATATTGCACTTCGAAAGGTCAAACCAAGTTAGAACATACAAGATAAATGGTAGGGCACTGAGGAGTGCAGAAGATCAGAGGGATCTGGGAGTACAGATACATAATTCCCTAAAAGTGGCGGCACAGGTCGATAGGGTTGCAAAGAGAATTTTTGATACATTTGCCTTTATAAATCAAAGTATTGAGTATTAGAGTTGGAATTTACTGGTGAGGATGTATAAGACAATTGTGAGCGAATTTAGAGTGTTGTGTGCAGTTCTGGTCACCTAATTACAGGACGGATATTAATAAGGTTGAACGAGTGCAGAGAAGGTATACAAGGATGTTGCCGGGACGTGAGAAACAGAGTTATTAAAAAAAGTGGAATAGTTTTGGAATTTATTCCCTGGAGCGTAGACGAATGAGGGGAGATTTGATAGAGCTATATAAAATTATGATGGGTATAGAGTGAATGCAAGAAGGTTTTTTCTACTGATGCCAGGGGAGAAAAGAAAACAGAGGTCATGGTTTAAGGGTGAAAGGAGAAAAGATTAAAGGGAACATTGGCGGGGGGGGGGGGGCTGCTTTTCACGCAGAGAGTGTGAGGAGAGTGGAATGAGCTGCCAGAGGAGGTGGTGAATGCGGACTCACTTCTGACATTTAAGAAGTACTTGGACAGATATGTGGATGGGAGGGGTTAGAAGGGATATGGGCCAGATGCAGGTCACTGGGACTATGCAGAAAAATGTTTCGGCAAAGCCAGGACGGACCAGAAGGTCTGTTTCTGTGCTGTAATGTTCTATGGTTCTATGGTTCTAAACCGGCTGTAACGTCTCCGGGCCTTCAGAGACTACCACATCAGCTTCTGAAAACTCCAGTCTCACTGACAAGTACATATCTTTCGGATAATCAGCAGCAATGATGCCCCAAATCTTCACCGCACTGAATAGGGTCAAGCGCAAAAGCTTAAGATACTGATTGTAAAGCAAACGGTATAGTAACGTGACCTGCGAGCCGGTGTCGAGTATGTTTACAGCATAGACTCTGTAGCGATACACAGAGCGGGTCGCACTGATCCCTCCGGAATCGGCTCTTTTGCGTTCGTGGTTTCTTTGATAAATTGCTGGGAACGTGCTCCCACAGAGACCCCAGGCCGTTCCCTCATTGAGTCTCCTCTACGTTTCCCGACACATCGCCCTGCTTGTATACCCAGGGACGAGCCCTCCGAGGGGCTTCCTACCACTCACATTACTGCCGGAAGTGGTCTTCTTCCCCACAGTTATCGCACACACATCCGGCCGCCCCTGCTCTTGCGGACCCCCCGCAGCTCGCAGCCCTCTGCTTTGTCCCCTAGGAGCTCCCTGTCAACACAAAAGCACTCTCCAATGCCTCCAAATACTCAGCGTTAGAGACAGAGGTCCGGTTATCCTTCACGCCTCGAACAACCTCCGCCGCCACTCCCGGCAAACTTTCAACTAATCTCTGTCGCTTTTCATCATCCGGGCACTGCCTCTCTCACTTAACATCTGCGAAGTTTGTTCTACCCATGTCTCATAATCCTCTTCACTTTCGTGGCTGGGCGTTATCCCAGAGAAAATTCTTATCTTCTGGCGGGGCCCCTTGCCTTTCTCGCCAGGGATGTAATGGCAGGTGCCAAGTCGGAACTCTCACCTTTCGCTGGGGGACGGGAAATAAACAAGTTTTCCAAATCGGACCACTCTTTCCACTCCACCCTCAGTAACGAGAGAATTCGTTCCCTAAGATCTTCGCCCTCATCCTCTGGCAACCCAGCTCGCTGACCTTCCACACTTCCCTCCTGTTAGTTTGCAGACGCCATAGTCCGGCCACTCCGGGAAACCAATAAACTCTGACAACTCCGCCCTCGTTCGTCCATGCTTGTCTGCACGAGCACTAGGTCTGTTCCGTTTCAAAGTCAATCTTTCGAGATACCATTTCAATTTTGCCATCAGCTTGAACCAAACTCAGACGTCGAAGGAACACTTCATCCAGGGTACGAGCCTCTACTCAACTCAATACTCACGTATTGCTCAGTGGCAAACATGACGTCGCACTCCAATGCTCGAACGCGGCTGCCGCCATAACAACACAACTTTAAATAAGGTGATCACACAGCCGGACGAGACCCCACAAATGTAAGACTGGCTCTATCAACTCACGTCCGTCTGGGGAAACGACACGAGGCCCTGTCAAACTATGTCGTCATGTTTGCACAGATGCTGTGTAATGCAGCCAGGTACAAGCCCAGGACGTATAATATCTGACAGTATTCAATGTATGATTAAATAATTACACTTTTAAACTTATTTGGTGGTGTGCTTTAGTGAAACAAATAAAACAAAGGCGCCGCTCAATATATTTATCAGTTTTGTACATAAAATAATTTGTTGGATCTTACCCCTTCCTCGTTCGTCCATAAACGACCTCGGAACCTCCGACAACACTGCGAACCGTCGAATTCCGGTATCCGCCATCTTGGGATCGCCGAACGGTCCCGGACTCGCCCTTCGTTTTCACTCGCCTCGTCGAGAAGCCCGCAAACACTCTCTCGGTTCGCATCATGCCAAAAAGTTCCCCGTTATCTGTAGTTATAACCAAAACATCGCAGCTACAGAGAACCACACACCTCGTCGGATAATATTACAGAGAAGCCATTTCATTATAACACTAGCAAGAAGCCATTTGATTAGCTTTAACAGTTAACATTCCGCTTAATATTACTGAGAACCCGACTTCAGAATCCATTTCCAGGCGTCAGGGAGATAATAGAACTCTTTATCAAACTAGTAATCTGCATACTCTTCCTGCTTCCGGCCTTACAGGCACGTAGCATGGACAACAAGTCCAGGAGGGTCCTGCCTTTTAACTTCGCTCTTAACTCCCGGAAATGGCATTGCAGTACTTCGTCACTCATCGTACCTCTGTCACTGGTAACACAATGGGCCACGATTTCGAGCTGTTCACACACCTAGTTCAGATTGCCACATGGGAGCTGTGCCCTGGCCGCCATCCCCCCGCCAAGCCAGACACACAGACACCGCTCAACACCCACTTCACTTCTGACTCACAGAGTCAAACTGACTGCATGAGACCCGAACACTGTGACTGAACACATTTCGGTGATTCTCCCGCCCCCCAAACTCTGCAATGGTGTCCAAAATGTGCAGGAATTTGCCACATGGGAGTTGTGCCCTGGCCCCTTCAGACGTTTCGCTTTCCTGACTGTCACACAGTCTCCTGTCCGCTGTGCCCTCGGTGTAAAATTTTCCGCTATGACTTGTCTCTCATTTCTGCCTCCCGAATGATCCGAGCTCGTCCAGTTCCAGCTCCACACCCTGAGCGCCGATTGTTAGAAATTCCAGATGAAGGCAGCTCTCGCAGTTGTAATTATCAGGGCCACTGGAGATCTCCAGTCCTTCCCAGATCCCGCAAGAGGAGCATTCATCTATCCTGCCTGGCATGTCAGTCATTCCATCTGATCAGATATGAAGAATGGACGGAAAAAGAAAGTCTTAGACAAGTGCTTTTTCTTTATTTTGCCTCCTTTGACTGAAGCCTCCCTGAGCTGACGCCTCGGCGAGCAGAAGCCTGGAGATCACCTGCTTGACGGTCCATTCAGGCGATGGCTTCTGCAGTTGACCCTTCCATCCTCCTGCTGATGAAACTATATATGCAATAATTATTTTATCTGTTTATATTATCTTTATTGATTTTATTCATTTGCTGTGTGTACCTTCATTTACAGACTTGTTGTATGTCAGCGTCTGGCTGCGAGTCTCAATTTTGTGTCTGTTTACAGACTCGGCTGACATCGGTGTCAGCCATTTGCTGTGAATATTGGATACACTTCCAGTCTGCGTATGTATTGCTTCGCTGAAGGACTGCAAATAAAGGGTTAACTGCACCTGTCACTCCGTAGAACTTAATTAAGGGATAGTCCGTTGGGATTGTCGACGTCACAGCGGAGCTGGGGCTGCTCGTTACCTGTTCTATTAATATGTATCCACTACCACGACAGTTTCAGTGAGTGCCGCTACTCTCTTCGATCAGAGACCAGCGGGATCTGGATAGAGAGAGGACGGAGGCTGGATCGGGAACCGGTACCTGGAGTATCCCAGCAATGGATCATAAAATGCGAAATCAAGCCCTGAATACCGCTGGAATTGCGAAGTACTATTCCTGTGATTTGAATCTTCGAATCGAGCGAGTGCTAAAGAATTTACAACTGGTTTACTACCCTGCACTCGCCATTGTAGCTGTTCCTGGTAAGTATATAGTCTCTTTCCCTTGATTAACGTTGAAAAATTATAAGCCAACTTTTGTTTCATACTTGTCCTCAAACGACACGCTAATCGCCAGGCAGGTCTCTCAAATGGGTATCGCTTCAGCAAATATCGGTTGAATGCATTTGATAAGGTGCTCCATGCAAGGCTTATTGAGAAAGTAAAGAGACATGGGATGAAAGAGGACACTGCTTTGTTGACTACAACTGGCTTGCCCACAGAAGTTAAAGTGTGGTTGCAGACGCGTCATGTTCTGCATGAAGTTCTGTGATTTTGGGACGTTGCTGTTCTAATGCATAGGACTCTCGAAGCTGCTACGGAGGTTGACCCTACAGTTAGGAAGGCAGACGGTGAATTGGCCATCAATGGAGTGATTGTATTTCAGAGCCGAGATGTAATTTTGCAGCTATATAAGACCCTCGTTAGACAGCACTAGGAGTACTGTGGCCTCACAACAGGAAGCAGGTGGAGACCATAGAAAGGGTGCAAATGATATAGCCTGGACGGGGGAACATGCCTTATGAAAATAGTTTGAGTGAACAGAGTCTATACACATTAGAGCGACGGGGTGTAATATACGACATGATAGGGGTGTGCAAGATGATGATAGGCATTCATCATGTGGATAGTCAGAGGCTATTATCCCAGAGCGGAAATGGCTTGCACGAGAGGGCACGGTTTTAAGGTGCTTGGAGTAGGCCTAGAACAGATGTCAGAAGCACGATTTTACGCAGAGAGTTTTGAGAGCTTGAAATGGGATGCTGGCGACGGTTGTGGAGGTTGATCCGACAGGGTCTTTTAAGAGTCTCCTGGATAACCATATAAACATATAACGATCACAGCACGGGAACAGGCCATCTCGGCCCTCCTACTCCGTGCCGAACTCTTAATCTCACCTCGTCCGACCTACCCGCACTCAGCCCATAACCCTCCACTCCTTTCGTGTCTATATACCTATCCAATTTTACCTTAAATGACACAACTGAACTGGCCTCAACTACTTCTACAGGAAGCTCATTCCACACAGCTATCACTCTCTGAGTAAAGAAATACCCCCTCGTGTTTCCTTTAAACTTCTGCCCCCTAACTCTCAAATCATGTCCTCTCGTTTGAATCTCCACTACTCTCAATGGAAACAGCCTATTCACGTCAACTCTATCTATCCCTCTCAAAATTTTAAATACCTCTATCAAATCCCCCCTCAACCTTCTACGCTCCAATGAATAGAGTCCTAACTTGTTCAGCCTTCCTCTGTAACTTAAGTGCTGATACCCAGGTAACATCCTAGTAAATCGTCTCTGTACTCTCTCTAATTTATTGATATCTTTCCTATAATTCGGTGACCAGAACTGCACACAATATTCTAAATTTGGCCTTACCAATGCCTTGTACAGTTGTAACGTTACATTCCAACTTCTGTACTCAATGCTTTGCTTTATAAAGCCCAGCGTTCCAAAAGCCTTCTTCACCACTCTATCTACATGAGACTCCACCTTCAGGGAACTATGCACTGTTATTCCTAGATCTCTCCGTTGCCTCTGCATTCCTCAATGCCCTACCATTTACCCTGTATTTTCTATTTGGATTATTCCTGCCAAAATGTAGAACCTCACACTTCTCAGCATTAAACTCTATCTGCCGACGTTCAGCCCATTCTTCTAACCGGCATAAATCTCCCTGCAAGCTTTGAAAACCCACCTCATTATCCACAACACCTCCTATCTTAGTATCATCGGCATACATACTAATCCAATTTACCACCCCATCATCCAGATAATTTATGTATATTACACACAGCATTGGGCCCAAAACAGATCCCTGAGGCACCCCGCTGTTAACCGGCCTCCATCCCGATAAACAATTATCCACCACTACTCTCTGGCATCTCCCATCTAGACAGTATTGAATCCATTTTATTATACCAGCATTAATACCTAACGACTGAACCTTCTTAACTAACCTTCCATGTGGAGCTTTGTCAAAGGCTTTGCTGAAGTCCATATAGACTACATCCACTGCCTTACCCTTGTCAACATTCCTCGTAACTTCTTGAAAAAATTCAATAATGTTTGTGAAACATGAACTTCCACGCACAAATCAATGCTGGCTACTCCCAATCAGGTCCTGTCTATCGAGATAATTATTAATACTATCTCTAAGAATACTTTCCATTAATTTACCCACCACTGATGTCAAACGGACAGGTCTATAATTGCTAGGCTTACTTCTAGAACCCTTTCAAAACAATGGAACCACAAGAGCAATACGCCAATCCTCCGGCACAATCCCCGTTTCTAATGACATCTTAAAGATTTCCGTCAGAGCTCCTGCTATTTCTACACAAACTTCCCTCAAGGTCCTGGGGAATATCCTGTCTGTACCCTGAGATTTATCCACGTTTAAATTTCTTCAAAGCACCAGCACTTCTACCTCTTTAATTGTCATAGGTTCCATAACTTTCTTACTTGTTTCCCACACCTTACACAATTCAATATCCTTCTCCTTAGTGAATATCGAAAAGGAGAATTCGTTCAGAATCTCTCCTATCTCCCTCGGCTCCACAGATAGCTGACCACTCTGATTCTCTAAGGGGCCAATTTTATCCCTCACTATCCTCTTGCTTTTCATATAACTGTATAATCCATTCGGATTTACTTTCACCTTATTTGCCAAACCAACCTCCAATCTTCTTTTAGCTTTTCTAATCTCTTTCTTAAGATTCCTTTTACATTCTTTATATTCCTCGAGCAATTCCTTTACTCCATGCTGCCTATATCTACTGTATACATCCCTCTTTTTCCGAACCAAATTTCTAATATCCTTTGAAAGCCATGGTGCTTTCAAACCTTTAACCTTTCCTTTCAACCTAACAGGAACATAAAGATTCTGTACCCTCATAATTTCACCCTTAAATGACCCCCATTTCTCCATTACATCCTTCCTAAAAAACAACTTGACCCAATCCACTGTCTCTAAATCCCTTCGCATCTCCTCAAAGTTAGCCGTTCTCCAATCAAACATCTCAACTCTAGGTCCTGTCCTGTCCTTCTCCATAATTATATTGAAGCTAATGCTATTGTGATCACTGGACCCGAAGTGCTCCCCAACACATACATCTGTCAGCTGACCTATCGCATTTCCTAACAGGAGATCCAACACTGCCGCATCTCCAGTCGGTACTTCTATGTATTGTTGCAAAAAAACTATCCTTCACACATTTCACAAACTCTAAACCATCCAGCCCTTTTACAGAATGAGCTTCCCAGTCTACGTGTGGAAAATTAAAATCTCCCACAATCACCACCTTGTGTTTACTACAAATATCTGCTATCTCCTTACACATTTGCTCTTCCAACTCACGCTCCCCCTTAGGTGGACTATATTACACTCCTATCAGTGTTACTACCCCCTTCCCATTCCTCAATTCCACCCAAATAGCCTCCCTAGAGGAGCTCTCTAATCCATCCTTCCAAAGCAACGCCATAAGATTTTCTCGGACAAGCAATGCAACACCTCCTCCTCGGGCCCCTCCTACTCTATCGCACCTGAAGCTACTGAATCCAGTAATATTTAGTTGCCAATCACTCCCTTCCTGCAACCATGTTTCACTAATAGCTACAATATCATAATTCCTGGTATCAATCCACGCTGTAAGCTCATCCACCTTTCTTACTATGCTCCGAGCATTAAAATAGATACATTTAAGATACTCTCCACCTCCTCCTCACTTTTCATCCCTAAGAATGCATTCAAATTTATTATCCTTTTCATTCTTCTCCCCCACATCTTCGGGCTGAGCGCATCCCTTCTCCATCACCTGCCTTTCCTCCCTCACACACTGTCTATTTACTTGCTCTACTGGCGAGCTAACCTCCTCTCCTATGGTTTCCTCAAATTGATTCCCGCCCCCAACCCCATCTTATTAGTTTAAAGTCTGCCCTGTAGCCCTAGCACACCTCCCCGCTAGGATATTGTTCCCCCCAGGATTCATGTGTAACCCGTCCTTCTTGAACAGGTCACACCTGCCCCAGAAGAGGTCCAATGATCCAGAAACTTCAATCCCTGCCCCCTGCTCCAATCCCACAACCACGCATCCATCTTCCACCTAATTCCATTCCTACTCTCACTGTCGCGTGGCACAGGCAGTAATCCCGAGATTACTACCTTTGCGGTCCTTCTTCTTAACTGCCTTCCTAACTCCCTATACTCTCGTTTCAGGACCTCTTCCCCTTTCTTACCTACGTCATTGGTACCTACATGTACCACGACCTCTGGCTCTTCACCCTCCCACTTCAGGATATCTTGGACGCGATCAGAAACGTCCCGAACCCTGGCACCAGGGAGTCAAATTACCATCCGGGACTCACGATCACCTCCACAGAACCGCCTGTCTGATCCCCTGACTATCGAGTCCCCTATTACTATGGTCCTCTTTCTTCTATCCATACCCTTCTGAGATATATGGCCGTCCTCTGTGCCGGAGACCCGGCCACTGTCACTTCCACCAGGAAGGCTGTTCCCCCCCCCCCCAACAGTACTCAAACATGAGAAACATGAGTTACATGGAACTTAGAATAATGGAGATGTATGGGTAAATACGAGGAAATCTGCAGATGCTGGAAATTCAAACAACAACACACACAAAATGCAGGTGGAACACAACAGGCCAGCCAGCATCTCCGCAGCGCTCGGGCTGTCGGGATCCCGGTTAATTGTCGGTCAGGCAAACGTTATCTCTGCATCTTCTCCTCTCAAGCACTTCTAGCAACTGACCTTTCATACACATTCACTCCAAGAGAAGCAAGTCTGAGCGCACACAAACTCTGATCATAGGGAATGCTGTCCAATCCAGTCAGATCTCTGCTGAATTCCTTCTGCGCTTCCTGTTAAGCTTACACGTCCCTCCTCTACTGAGGTGACCAGGACTTCTGATCTTTACGGCCCCATAGAGATGAGTCCAGTTGTGTCAAGACAGGATTAATCGACTTTGTGGAAGTTTGGTGGAAGGCGCCGCATCGCTGAATTAAATAAATAAATAAATAAATAGATGTCCTCATCTGTTATGGAGAATGAGGTCACGTTTGCATCATCACTGTCATGATCTTTTGCCGCACAAAGGCTGCCGAGGAAACCGAGAGCAGGGGAATATAAATAGGATACGCGAATGCACTAGCGTCTGGTGGATGCAGTAAAAAGTTGGAAATTACGAGGTCATCCACTTGGGAAGGTCAAGTGGAGGAACAAGAGATAAATAATTACAGGATGCTGCTGTGCGGAGGGACTTTTTTTCAAACACAAAAAGTTTGGTTTGCAGGTGCAGCAAATCTGATGTTCGCCTTTGTAGCCAAAGGGAAAGAATGTTCGAGCAGGGATGTTCTGCTGCATCTGCACAAGGTAGTGGTGTGGATGCGTCAGCACTACCGTGCATTTCTGGTTTCCGAACTTCAGTAAAGATAAACTGGCTTTGTAGATGGTTCACCGGCTGATTATTTTATGAATCTTAATGAATAGGTTTCTAACGAGGAACAAACAGAAGAAAGCCGATTCGAATTAAACGGTCAAATATGCACAAGTTGGATCTGATCTTGAACTTCCCTGGGACTCGCGTGCTGGTCTCTCGGTCAATGTGAAAGCACAACGACGTCTTACGAACATCTCTCGCAATCCATCTCGAACAAACCGGACTGTCACACAATTAAATCCTACGATCCGTTCTCCCAGCGACTTCATTCCTCATCTCCCGTAGAAAAGCTGCCACCAATTCTACCATACCAATTCAATAGCTCGCATTTGTTATATTCAACGGTAATCCGAACAGTTTGCCAGCAGAACAGACTGCTCTGACCGAACTGCGAAAGGAAATACATAAAGCACACCAGTAAATGTATGAGGCAGAGCATTAGCCTACATTGATAATCATAGTACTTTGAATTTTGAACTTAGAACGGAATCGCACACAAAATGCTTATGAACATTTGGATACGAATAATATGATTTGGAATAGTCACCTTAGCTTTGACAAGGGCAGGAGATGCCTTACGAGACTGAGTAAATTTTTTGAGCATTTGGCTAAGCATGAATATGAAGGAAGAGCAGTAGATGTAGTGTATACGGATTTCAGCTGGACATTTAATACGGTACCCTATGTAAGACCTATTGAGAAAGTATGGAGGCATGGGTTCCAAGGGAACTTTGCTTGGTGGATCCAGAACTGGCTTGAGCACAGAAGGCAAAGACTGGTTTGTTATGAGTGACGAACACACTTGATGGGCAATGGGGTGAAGGGTTAATCATTCCCAACACCCCTCCTGAGAACCACGAAATATTACTGTTGTTATGCTGACCATGAGAAAGAGAGACGAAAAACAGGCAAGAACATTTGCGACAGATAGGTGTGAGGGGGAAATTGCTGATTAACTGTATTGTGATTGCTTTTGAATTATTTACTGTCTCACTGCAAGGACAATAGTTTGCTAAATAACATTCCTCAGTAGACTACAGGAGTGGCCTGATTTGATGGACACAGTCATTCAGAATTGATGGATATCTGAGTCCTCGTTGGTAGGGATAAAAAGACAGGTCTGGGGAGACACCTACCAGACTCGCCAGAGGACACTGATCGAGGGTTGGAACCCACAAGAAAGGTGGGGGCTTCGAAGACCGAACCAGGAGGTCGGTCAGTTAGGCTATTAGTGTAAAATCATGGCCCGTGGGGACGTGTGTGTGTCCACTCATGCCAGAGGGACGAGACCACCACACAAGAACGGTCTAGCAGAAGGACAGAGAAGTCTTACCTGAATAACCACAACGATACGACGGGTTCAGAAAGCAAAGGAAGGGTTGGCTGACTGTAGCTGTTACAGCTCGCTCGCTCGCTCGCTCTCGCTCTCTCTCTGTCTCTCTCCAACGATTACAATACAACAACCATAACTATACCAGCACTCATGAATTGAACTGAACTTCCCGACAGATTGCATCGAGTCGGTCAGCAGATCGATGAGGAAGGCAAAGGTAGAGCACAAGGGGGGCGTGAGAAGTTTATCTCGGAAAGGACGGTGTCTGTGAAGGAAGGAGAAACCCCAGTTCCAGTGCGGATCTGGAGAGATACTGGAGCTGGTCGGTCATTGATTTTAAGGAAGGTATTAAATTTTGGTTCTGAGACCCAGACTGGGGAGGCTGTGTTAAGAGGTATCGGAAAAGGGACCGAGGCCGTACCTTTGCACAGGATATTTTTGAAACGTGACCTGGTATCTGGACCAGTAGAAATAGGAGTGCGGTCGACACTACCGATGGACGGCGTAGACGTCCTACTTGGTAACGATCTGGCAGGTGGTGACGTGTGTTCAGCATTGAAGCTGACAAGTAAGACTGTGAGTGTTGTGGACCCGCCCATAGATTCCAAGATTTATCCTGCACGCGCAATGACTCGCAGCATGTCGAGAAAGGCGGCTGAGAAAGGAGCCAGTTTAAATGAGTCCAGTGTTACTTTAGCGGAGATATTTTTGCCGACCTTTTAGGAAAAGGGGTTACCGGATGAGAAGGAAAAGTTTAGTGGATCTAAGGAGAGTAAAGGAGCGGTGGTACATCAGGAGGTAGTTCCGGATGTGTATCGGGATGAAATTGTGAACCTGGCTCATAAGGGACCTCTAGGTGGACACTTAAGAGGGAGGAAGGAATTTATGGAGGCACAGATTGAAAATGAGAAACAAATGAGACAGTTAGAAGGTCCAGGGTTGGACACGGATGATCTGTCTGGCTTGACAGCTGTTTTCAGTTGAGGAATTTAAGAGTGTTCCCGACGATTTAAGGGCAGTCCTAGATGAAAAGGATGCCGCTACCTTGAGGGAGTCTGCTGGGTTATCAGATGAAGTTGATTTAACCCGCAGGGTTGAGTTTACTCCGGATGGGAGTTGCCCAGAGACTAACCGGGAGGATCAGGGGAACTTAGAATTTGAAAAGGGGACTGGTATTGAAAGCCTGGGAGAGGCAGATGTCCCGTTTGCTTGTGTTCAGGATATGGAGTCACAGGGTACTGAACCCAGTATTGAAACTCAGGAAAAGTCTGAGGTGTCTGATTTAGTTGAAAAGGAATGCAGTCCTTTTGGGTCAGATGGACTTGGTTCAGTGAAGAAAGGGTTAACCTGGGCACCAGTCGAAAGTGAGAATTCTCAGTTGTTTGTGTTGGAAGGTGTGTTAAAAGTTAACGATGAGATGAAAGCTGGAGATGTGAATATTATTGAAGAAAAAGAAGGGAAAGGTGTTGTTCCTAATTTGAATAAAGAAAGTTTATATTCTGAATTGGTTTTAGAAGAATTGACCAAAGGGAAGAGACCGTTAACTGAGCAATGACTTGTTAACAGGGTGCCTGTGAATCAATTACAGTTTGTTTGGAAATTTAAAGATAGACAACTTGCTGATGTTATTCAAAGATGTGATTTGGAGAGGCAGACCTTGAAAGTTGTTTTAACCAAGAGGGACCATCTGCAGCTGTTAAACTGAAAACAAATAGAATAAAAGATCCTGAAGATAAAATTAATGATTTGCTTAAAATTGTCGAATTCTGTGGAAGTTGAACAAATGGGCTTAGTTTGGAAAACATTGGTGATAAGATAGCTTCTGTGAAGGGAGTCTGTGAAGGCCTATTCCACACTGGTGAGCAAGCTAACCACGTGAGAGTTAAGTGGAAAAGAGACAATGCTTGACCAAATGCCACTTTCAATAACAGGATCTGGCTTTGAGGGAACTTGACACAGCATGTGAAAGATAAAAGCACAATGAAATATTGACTTTTTGAATGTTACGTTGCGATGTAAAATAGAGATTAGTATTTGCACAAATTTCTGTAATGTACCACAGTACAATCACAGATGTTTTGGTTCAAACTGTGTAAGTTAAATAGATCACATCCCCTTGGTATTTTTGGCAAAAATGAAGAATAAAAATAGGTGGTTACTAAGTTGGAGACTGTTGTTACTCGACATTAAAATATAACATTCAAACCGGAGTTATAATGTTATTGCTGATTGTTTATCTAGATGTTAATTTGAACGCCTATCTGTATTATTCCTGTAGTTAAGACAAATTCTGTATTTTGTTAAGCTCTGTAATTCAGTAATGTGCTTTATTAGTTAATTTTCCCCCTGGTGAAAATTCCCAGAAGGATGGGAGTGTTATGAGTGATGAACAGACCTGATGTTCAATGGGGTGAAAGGTTAACCATCCCCAACACCCCCCCCCCCCCGAGAACCACGTAATATTACTGTTGTTATGCTGACCATGAGGAAGAGAGACGAAAAACAGGCAAGAACATCTGCGACTGATAACAGAGGGAGAAATTATTGATTAACTGTATTGTGACTCCTTTTGAATTATTTACTGTCTCACTGCAAGGACAACAGTTTGCTCAATAACATTCCTCAGTGGACTGCAGGAATGGCTTGATTTGATGTCCACAGAATTGATGGATAGCTGAGTCCCCGTTGGTCGGATTAAAAAGACAGGTCTAGGGAGATACCCTTCAGACACACCAGTGGACACTGATCGAGTGTTGGAGCCCACAACAATGGTGGGGGCTTAGAAGACCGAAACAGGAGGTCGGTCAGTAAGGCTATCAGAGTAAAAGCAGGACCGATGGGGACTTGTGTGCGTGTCCACTCATGCCAGAGTGACGAGTCCACCACAGAAGAACGGTCTAACAGAAAGACGGAGAGGTCATAGCTGAATGACCACAACAATACAACGGATTAAGAAAGCAAAAGAAGGTTTGGCTGCTGTACCTGTTACAGCTCGCTCGCTCGCTCTCTCCCTCTCTCGCTCTCTCTAACGATTACAATACAACATCCATAACTATATAAGCACTCATGAACTGAACTGAAATTTATACTTATCTATGACAATTAATTTACTGCTAGACATCGATAGAACTTGTTTATTATTGATTATTATTATTCCTACACTTTTGGGTTTATTACTGCTAACTTGTTTTATATGTATATTTGAATTATTGATATGGTTTTGCTTATTTTTATTAATAAACACCTTTAGTATTTACCACCAGACTCCATCGGATTCTTCTTTCTCTGCTGGTTAACCACCCAGTTACGGGTTACGTAACAGGTTGTAGACGGGTCATATCCTGCGTGGAGTTTGGTGACGAGTGGTGAGCCTGAGTGATCTGTTCTGGGACCCTCATTGTTCGTGACTTTTATAAATATTCAGGATGGCAAACAGGAAGGATTGGTTAGTAAATTTTCTTATGACACAATAGTTCGAGGTGTTGTGGATACTGTGGAGGGCTGTCGGATGTTAAATATAATGGCAAAATATAGCATTATTGGTAAGACCTTGGCAGTGTCGAGGTTTAGAGGGATCCGGGGGTCCGTGTCCATATGACGCTCAAAGCAGTGCACACGTTGACGCTGTGGTTAAGTCATACAGTACTTTCGCCTTCATCAGTCGTGGGATTGTGTATAAGAGGCTAGAGGATTTATTTCAACTCTATAGGACCCTAGTCAGAGCCCACTAGGAGTACTGTGCTCAGATCTGGTCGTCTCACTGCAAGAAGGATGTGGAAACCATAGATAGGGTGAGAGCAGATCTGCAAGTATGTTCTGTGGATAGAGGAGCATGCCTTCCGTGAAAAGGCCTTTTCTACATGGAGCGACGGAGGATGAGTTTTGATCTTATAGAGCTGTATACGATGACAAGAGGAATTGATCATATGGATAGTCAGAGGCTTTTTCCCAGGAATTAAATGGGCATCACATGAGGGCACTGCATAAGCTGCTGGATGGACGTGCAGAGGAGATGTCAGGTTACGTTTTCCACGCAGAAATTGGTGTCTGCGTGTAATGGGCTCGCGGTGACGGTGCTAATGGCGGATACGGCAGAGTCTTTTAAGATACTCCTGGATAGGCACATGGAGCTTTAAACATATAGAGATCTGTCCGTAACTGTCGGTAATTAATAACGTAAGCAGATGCTCAGTACAGCATTCTGGTCCGAGTTTCCTGTAATGTGCTGCAGATTTTCCAATTTTTCTTAATTGCTATCGAATCCGTTCTGCTTGTAAATGTGCATATGCTTCCCTTTTCCTCATCACCACATGTCTGTCTCGGCTTCCTTTAAAGTCCACTGATGCTTGTGCCTCGAACACAACATGATGTGCATCCTATGCACCACTACTCTTTGTGTAAACGTCTTGCTATTTAGCTTCAGCATAGATCTGGAAAGGGATAAAATCAGACGAAATGGTAAAGTTATCAACTGGGGAACGGCTAACTCTGAACGGATGTGGCAGGAACCAGCCAGAGTAAATTGGAAACAGATGTACAAAGGGGAAAGCACAAACGGAATGTGGGAGAAGTTTCGGGACCACTTCAGCTGGGTTCAGGATAGTTTTGCCCCAGTGAGGCAAGGAAAAAAAGGTAAAAACAGGGAACCGTGGCTGACGAAACATGTGAGACACTCGTCAAGAGGAAAAATGAAGCATATGTTAGATATAAGAAACAAGAAGTAGTGGAGGCTTATGAGAAATACAGGGTAGCCAGGAAGGAGCTAAAGAAAAGACTGAGGAGAGCTCGAAGGGGGCATGTGAAGGCATTGACATTCAGGATTAAGGAGAACCCCAAGGTGTTCTATGAGTATGAGAAGAGTAGGAGGATGTCGAGGACGAAGTTAGTACCGCTAAAGGATAAAGAGGGGAGCATGTGCCAGGAAGGGGAGGAGGTTGGGGAGGTCCTAAATGAATGCTTTGCTTCAGGATTGACAAGTGAAAAGGATCTTGAACAGGATGAGTTCGAAGCTGAGCGGGCTTGTGTGTTGGACAATGTGGAGAGTAAGGAAGAAGAAGTGCTGGATCTTTTTAAAAACATTAAGGTTGATAAATCCGCTGGGCCGGATCTGATACACCACAGTTTGTTGTGGGAATTGGGAGAAGAGTTCGCAGGAATATTGGCTGTGATCTTTGAATCCTCTTTGGACTGGTGAATGGCAAAAGTAGTTCGTTGTTTAAAAAAGGTAATATGGAGAAGGTTGGGAACGATAGACCACGAGTCTTACGTCGGTGGTGTGCAAACTACTGGAAAGGACTTTGTGAAGGGAAGATCGTGGCTCAAGAGCCTGATTGAATTTTGAGAAGAGGTAACAAAGGAAATGGATGAGGAAAGGACAGCTGATGTAATCTACATGGACTTTAGCAAAGCATTTGACAAGATCCCTCATGTGAGACCCATCCAGAAAGTCATGACCATGGGACACGTGGAACCTCGGCTGTTTGGATAAGAAAATTGGCTTAAAGGAAGAAAGCAGAGTCTACAAGTATTTGGATAGACAGGGACTTATTAGAAACAGTCAGCATGGCTTTGTGCGTGGTGGGTCATGTTTAACCAATCTATTACAGCGTTTCGAGGAGGTTACCGGGAAAGTGGATGATGGGAAGGCAGTGGATGTTGTATACATGGACTTCAGTAAGGCCTTTGACAAGGTCCCGCATGAGAGGTTCGTTAAGAAGATTCAGTCGCTAGGTATACATGGAGAGGTAGTATATTGGATTAGACATTTGCTCAATGGAAAAAGCCAGAGAGTGGTAGTGGAGGATTGCGACTCTGAGCGGAGGCCTGTGACTGGTGGTGTGCCACAGGGTTCAGTGACGGGTCCATTGTTATTTGTCATCTATATCAATGCTCTGGATGATAATGTTGCAAATTGGATCAGCAGATTTGCTGATGATACAAAAATTGGAGGTGTCGTGGACAGTGAGGAATGTATTCAAAGCTTGCAGAGGGATTTGGACAAGTTAGAGGAATGGGCAGAAAAATGGCATATGGAGTGTAATGCGGACAAGTGTGAGGTATTGCTCTTCAGAAGGTCAAACCAACGTAGAGCATACAAGCTAAATGGTAGAACACTGAGGAGTACAGTAGAAAAGAGGGATCTGGGAGTACAGATACATAATTCCCTAAAAGTGGCGTCACAAGTGGGTAGGGTTGTAACGAGAGCTTTTGGTAAATTCGCCTCAATTAATCAAAAGTATTGAGTATGAGTTGGAACGGAATGGTGAGGTTGTATAAGGCATTGGTGAGACCGAATTTGGAGTATTGTGTGCAGTTTTGGTCACTTAATGACAGGAAGGATATTAATAAGGTTGAAAGAGTACAAAGAAGGTTTACAAGGATGTTGCCGGGACTTGAGAAACTGAGTTACAGAGAATGGTTGAATAGGTTTGGAATTTATTCCCTGGAACGTAGAAGAATGAGGGGTGATTTGATATTGGTGTATAGCATTATGATGGGTATAGATAGAGTGAATGCAAGCAGGATTTTTACTCAGAGGCCAGGGGAGAAAAAAAGAAACAACAAAGTTCGAGGGTTAAGGTGAAGGGTGGAAAATTTAAAGGGAACACGGGGTGGGGGGGCGCTTTTTCACTCAGACAATAGAGGGAGTGTGGAATCCGCTGCCTAATGAACTGGTGGAAATGGGCTCACTTTTAACTTTTGATAAAAACTTGGAGGGGTATATGGATGAGAAGGGTTTGGAAGGATATGGCCCAGGTGCAGGTCAGTGGCACAATGCAGAAAAATGTTTCGGCACAGCCAAGAAGGGCCAAAAGGCCTGTTTCTATGTTGTAATGCTCTATGGTTCTATGGTTCAGATTGTAGTTATGGAAGTAAGTATTCTGCCTGGAGGTCGGTGACTAGTGGAGTGACGCAGGCATCTGTCATGGGACCGCTGCGATGAGTGATTTTTGTACATGACCAGGATGTAGAGGCGGAAGGAGGGATGGGTAAGTTTGCCGCCGAAACGAAGATTGGAGTAGTTGTGGATGGTGCTGTAGGTTGTCGAAGGTTACAAGAGGATATAGATAGGCTGCAGAGCTGGGCAGAAAAATGGCAGATGGAGTACAATCCAGACAAGTGTGAGGTGATGCATTTTGGAAGGACAAACCAGAAGACTATGTACAGGATAAATGGTCATTTACTTAAGAGTGTGGAAGAACAAAGGGCCCTTGGGGTTCAAATCCTTACATCCCTCAAGGTAGCTGCATAGGTTGATAGGGTAGTTAAGAAGGCCTATGGGATGCAAGGCTTCACTAACAGTGGGATTAATTTCAAGAGTAGAAAGGTCATGCTGCAACTCTAAAAATCTCTGATGAGACCGCACTTAGAGTATTGTGTTCAATTCTGGTCACCTCATTCTCGGAAGAATGTGGAAGCTGTGGGGAGCGTGCAGAGGAGATTTACTAGGATGTTGTTTGGAGAACAAGTCATATGAAACAAAGTTAGCAGAGCTGGGACTTTCCTCTTTGGAGCGTTGAAGCATGAGAGGAACTTGATAGAGGTCTACAAGATTATGAGAGGCATAGGGTGGATCGGCAGTATCTTTTTCCCAGTGCACCAATATCAAACACCTAAGGGCATAGGTACAAAATTAAGGGTTGGACGTTTCGGGGAGACATCATAGGTAAGTTTTTTACCCAGAGGGTTGTGAGTGCCTGGAATTACTTGTCAGGGAGGGTGGTTGAGGAAGAAACATTGGAGACATGAAAGAGCCTCTTGGACAGGCACATGGATGAAAGGAAAATGGAGGGTTATGCGGTCGTGTGGGTTTAGTACTTTTTTTTGAAGGATTATATGCGTCGGCACAACATGGAGGGCAGAAGGGCCTGTACTGTGCTGCAGCGTTTTATGGTTTAGAGTGCATTGAAACTATCGCTTCAAAATTGCCCGCACTTCGTGTCTGTTTGTAAACATCCCTATTAGTGCCATCTGCCAAAATATTAATCAGCCAATTTGCAGACATCCAAGTCATATATATATATATATATATATATATATATGAAAAACCACGGAAGGACTCACTGTCGGACGTTACTTATGGACTGTTCTTCATACGTTGTGATGACAATGCGATCCCTGGGTTGCAACATCAAATCCCTGCATCTGAATTTGCCACCTGCTGACGAAAAACAAATCTACGTTTCTATTTTTGCAGATGAGCGACCCACACATCTGAGTTACTGAATTACCTGCGCACGGACAGGTGCTTCGACTGTTACATGCACCCAGGGTTCATTCTTTCTGTGGACTGTCACTTCAAAAAGGTCGAGAGAATCAGACTGACATCTGGATACTGCTGCATTTCTGTTGACTCTAAAATTTGGTATATTGCTGTGGTGAGAGGGGTGGCGTTACCTGATGGACAATGGATGTATACATTTTTTTCTGCTCCTTGTTTTTGCACGTACAAGGACACAGAGTCAGACAGTCAGTGTCAAGATGGTTTCGGTCAATGGAAGACACCAGTGAGTCGGTCGCTGGTTTAAACTGTCGGTCGCCCAAATGGATGAGTTGGGGTAGATCCAGAGTATTAATGAATGACTCTCACAGGGTGCTAGAACTAGAAGAATTTTGCAGAGAGGAGAGGTAGAAAAGACTCTGACTCCAAGCAGCCGGTGAAGGTGAGTTCATTTCATTGGGATACGAAAGTGTGTTTGTTACAGAGTTAATCCGCAGGAGTAGGTTCTCTGGTGAGGGGAAAAGCTTTGTGAATAGGATGTGCGCATCTACCCGTTGCCTGGGTGTGGTAGTTCACTGAAGAAAGGCTCCCGTGTGGAAAATATCTGTTAGAGCAATTTCGTTGTTCGTGGATATGGATATATAGATATCACGTGTGTGATTGGGGTAACCTTGTGGAATATAACGGCGTGCCCACCCTTGCCTGGATGTTGGATCCCCTGAAGATGGTCCGACTTGTGATAACCTCCTGTTAGTGATGCTTCGTGTGAGGATTCAGAGAACAACGGGAAGATCGACGACACCTGTTTGTTTGGATTACAAATATCTCTCTCACACTTCAATTTCTGTGTGTTTGAACTGAATAGCAGTTTCTGACATTCCATCGGAAGACTGTGACACTTGCCACCTCGGCTTGAATAAGTTTGTGAACTTCAGTTGTTTACACACCTACATGTGCATAATACTGCTAACACTTGGTTTACAATATTACGTAGTTACCAATAAAATAGTGATTGTTAACAGCAAAACTAGATTGCTGGTGTGTTCCATTGCTGATGAAACTTTTAGAGAATTGCGTGCACGTAAGAGGTACTTTCCCTAGTGTTGCGTGTATGTAATCCAACCAAGCGGAACATTCTTCTAGCACCTCAGCATAAATCTTTTTTTGTTCTTTCCATTTTCTCTATATTCCTAAAGATATTTCTTATTCTCCTATTTCTCTGTCTTTCGAGACCGAACTGTCATATTGTATCAGTATTGTATTCTATCAGTTGGTATTAGTACAACAAAGCTGCCATTTCCCGGCTACATGTCCAACTGGACTTTCACCAGGCTCCCTCATCATCGACAACTCCATCAAGTTTGTGTCGTCTCCAAGAGTCTTTATGAGCCCCGCCCATTTCATCCAAGTCAAACCAAGTCAAACAATTCGGAACAATTGTCACATGCAGAATGGCAGTCCTCCACCTCTGCCCTCTGTACTCTCTTTGAAGCCATGCGATCCAATGCATCTCGGTCTCTTGTCTCAGCCTACCGGAACAAGTCCTCAAATGTCTTAATTCCAGTCTAATCCTAAAGGTTTGGCCTTGTCTGTCGAAAAGCTTCAAGTTCCGAACGACCCTACTAATGGGATAATTTACAACGACCAATTAACCTATCAGCCTGGTCTGGAGGAGCAGTCTGTGGAAGAAACCTATTTTCCTTCAGCGGCGGGAAGTGGCTAGAAAGTCGGATAATCAACCGGAGAATGAGGAAGGCAAAGCTACGAGGGAATCAATAAATAAATAAACATCATGTGAACTTCCCTCAGTGCGATTTATTAAATTATTCTCGAGGTGGCGTACAGATCTCCAAACGAAATCCGTTGCACTGCATCCAGTCTTCCTGAACGGCTCAAAGGCAGGGGCTTTTGGAATCAATAGCCCGCGCCAAGGAAAGAGTTGGAGCTACATCAGGCGTACCTGAGCAGTCATTCGGGCCCCACGGAATACCGGCAGGGACAACGGTCGTATTGCCATGGTGATGTCAAGGCATCGCATACAAGTAAGGGTAGAATCATCCACTTGGTGGAACTGAGGGAGACATTACAGGGAACAAGTGAATAAATTAAAATGAAAGGAGCAGAGTGGAGGCAAACTGGGACACTGCTTGATCCTGTTTGTACATGGACGGGTGGAGGGCGGAAGCTAATCGGGGCCATCCAGAGCCTCATTGGAACTGCGCATGGGATATCTTGGGGCGTCACTGAGGATTAATGCTCTCCTGACATAGCCGAGCGCACTTTGTCATTAGACGAAAGGGAGATTTCACTGTCTCCTTGAACTGCATCCTAAACCTGGTTTGGGCCACGGCGTAAAGAGCCGTGTTGGAACAGCAGCTCAGGAGTTGAAGCATGTAACCCAGTTCCCGAGGAGTATCCGGGGGAGAAACGTTAATGTAAAAATACAGGTTATCCCATACGGAATACACCGTCAGCAGCGCCCACAACAGGATGAAATTCCCCGACATCAACAGCAGTAACAGGAGGGATTGCCTGCGGTTCTTCATCTCCGGGTCGGCGGGCGTCTCGCCACCGCGCGAACCACGGAGTCTCCTCCGGGCTCGGCTGGCCACTAAGACGTGTCTGATGGTTAAGCTGTTTAACAGCAGAATCAAGACAAAGGGGAATATTGGGGTGACGAGGGAATGAATAAGTATAAATATTGTCTCCTGAGATGGGGGAAAACGAAAACTACGTAAACAGAGCATGAACCAACGTGACATCGAATATGACCCAACGAGCAAAAAGTACCAGAAAATGTTCTTTAGGCAGCTCAGCACAGTCACTGTCCCCAAAACCAGAGCCGCAGCTCTCTCGGTGCAGTATTTTCGTTTCAGGTTCTGAAAACAAATGGCAACAAATCGATCAAAGGTGAAAGTGACGGTGAACCAGACAGAACAGTCCGTGGCGGCGTAGAGCATGACTGCGTGGATATTACACACGCGAACACGATTCGACCAGAGGAAAACATCGATTGGCATGTAACTCATCGGAACCTTGTTCAATAACAGATCAAAAAGAACGACCAACTGATCCGCTGCTACCATGGCAACCAGGTACCTTGTGACGCCTTTGGAGAGACCGCACTTTCCCCGCGACAGAATGACGATTGTCACCACGCTCACTGGGGGGACGGAGATAAAGACCATTAACACACACTTGGATATAGAAACATTCTCTGAAGACGATCAATTTAATCGATAGCATTTCCGAGAGCAGAGGTAGGCATGGAATCAGTGTATCTTCTACGGAGTTTATGCAGCGCCATTATTAAAAGGGTAGTGTTTATACTGTAGTTCCGAATAATGAGTGGAATCTTATTGAAATATATTGAATATTGAAAGGCCAAGAGGATAGTTTCTGTAGATGTGGAGTCTACACCCAGAGGGTGAATATTTACAACAGCAAGACATCACATTAGAACAGAGATGGATGGGAATTTTTTTAGACCGAATCTGGTGAATATGTGGAATTTTCGCCACAGACGGCATTGGGAAACAATTCGTTGCCAGCATTTGCAGCAGAGATTCATATGCCCTTGAGTTGTCGGGACGTCAATGGATACGGATAATGGGCCCCAGAATGTGTTTGAGAGGGATGATAGTTCAGCTGTGATGGAATGGCGGAGAATCCTCGGTGCTCCAGTGACCGAATTCAACTCCCGACCCCTATGAGATAAGCAGTGATATCAATGGAAGGCTGAAACGTATTCTGATATTTGTGGTCAGGAGAAGGACATGAAACACGAATGTGATAATTAACTAATCTCCGATTAAGTACCAACTATCACGGTGACAGTAGTTCAACATCCCTCTGCTGTAAACAAGAGAGAACGTTAGAACAGAAGCTCTGAAGAAATAGGAGTCGGAGTAGTCAATCTGTTCGGACTGCCATGTTCCGTCATTGAACATGATCCTGGTTAATCTGACCATAGACTCATTTCCATCTGACTGCCTCCCAACCCCAACCAACCCTAATACCCCTAATAGGCAAAATATATCTAATCTTTTCTGAAGAATATTTCCACTTCTCCATTGGGCAGAGCATTCCACAGTTTCACCACGCTCTGTGAAAAGCATTTCCTCCCGTCCGAATTTCACTCCCCAGAAGCTGCTGCCTATGTCGGCCTGTTCTAGTCTCAACCAACAGTGGAAACAATTTTCCTGTCCTTGTTTTACCTATCTCTATCGTATTTTTACATGTTGCTAAAAGATCGTATCTGATCCTTTTGAATTCCAGTGTGTGCAGTTCCGGGCGACTCAGTCTCCACATATAGTCTCGGCACCTCATGTTTGGAATCAAAATGCGGAAACGACTACAACGCCAGTAAATCGCTCCTCAAGTCAGGAGACTGTCTCTGCAAACAGTACTCCAGCAGCCGCCTCATCTGTATCCTGTGCAGTTGCAGCATAACCTCCCTGCTCTTAAATTCACCCCTGTAGCAATGAAGGACAATATCCCATTTGCCTTCTTGTTAGCCTGCTGCTGCTGCAAACCAAACTTTTGTGATTGAAGACCAAACACTCTAAAGTGCATCCACATGGCAACATACTGCAATCAATTTTCACTAAACAATATTCTGTTCTTCCATTTCTCCTTCCCTCGCCTTTAGCAGCATTGTCCTGCGTCCGACTAAAGGGTAATACTTTCGCTTAAACAATCGATATCCGTCTGCATGCTCCCAGATTCTACTGCACTATTTGTGCAGGCGGAAGATCGTGGCAGTAATGTTGGCCACGTGGGCTCTTTCCCTTTAACCGGTAGGCTTTGAGATATTTATTTTTTTATGTGTTCATTCATTCCTTCCTTCATTCGAGATAGCTGAATTATCCTAGCATGTTCCAAATGGGCTGTTTAACATAAAACAACGGAAGCATGTGTATGCTTCACCGAGGGTGCTGATGTAATTTCCCAGAATACTGCCTAGATTAGAGGGTACGCTCTGTGGGGAGAGTTTGTGCGGCCTCGAGCTTTTTTCCCTGGGACTGAAGCTGCATGGGAGGTCACTTACTGGCAGTGCTTGAGATGAGAAGAGACACGGAAAACGTTTGCCTGACAGAGAAGTAACCGGGACGCTGACAGCCCCAAAGCTGGAGAGAGAACGTCCGTACTTCATTCAGCCGTTGTTGCTGAAGCGGTACCGGTTTGAGAGACATGACATGCAATTAGCGCGTCGGTAGAGGACAGGTATGAAAGAGAAGCTGACTCATACTTTTCAACGTTAATCAGGAGGAAGAGACAAGACACTTACCAGGGACAGCTACAATGGCGAGTACAGGATAAAAAACCATTTTGACGGTCCGAAGCGCCTGATAGATTCGAAAGTCCAACGATATTCCTTTAGGATTTTTATCCAGATATGGATACGACGAGTCAATATTCCTTACTGATGCCGCAGCGTTCCGCGATGCATTTTGCTTATCCATTGCGGGAAGACTCCAGATTCCTGTTCCCGATCCAGCCTCTGTTCTCTCTCTCCCTTGTGCCCGCTTGTCTCTGATAGCGTAGACTGGCGTCTCTGACTGAGACTGGCGTTGAGAGTGGGACATATAACCAGGTAACAAGCAGCCACTCCTCCGCGGTGACGTCGACAATCCCCACGGACACTCCCTTCATTAGGTTCTACAGAATGACAGGTGTAGTTAACCCTTTATTTGCAGACAGTCAAAGAAGCAAAAGAAACGCAGATTGGAAGTGTATCCAATAATCCCAGAAGTCGGCTCACCACGCACACTCAGCTAGATATTGATATACAACCAATCTGGAAAGGAATGTACACGCAGCAAATAAAAGAAAAAAAACAAGCAAACAAACAATAACGATGATATAAACAGATTAAATAATTGTTGCATAGATAGCTCATAGATAGTTCAAGCCTTTTTTCCCTTTGCCAAATTCTAAGACTGGGCACTTCTCTATATGAAATTCCTTCATAATTATTTGCCTCTCCTCTAGTCTCTCTAATTCATTCTGCAAGCATAGAAACTTAGAAAATAGGTGCAGGAGTAGGCCATTCGGCCGTTCGAGCCTGTACCGACATTCGGTATAATCATGGCTGATCATCCAACTCAGAACCCTGCACCTGCTTTCCCTCCATACCCCCGATCCCTTTAGCCACAAGGGCCATATCTAACTTCCTCTTAAATATAGTCAATGAACCCGCCCCAACTGCTTCCTGTGGCAAAGAAATCCACATATTCACCACTCTCTGTGTGGTGAAGTTTTTCCTCATCTCGGTCCTAAAATGCTTCCCCTTTATCCTTAAACTGTGACCCCTCGTTCACTTCCCCAACATCGGTAGCAATCTTCCTGCGTCTAGCCTGTCCAATCCCTTTAGTATTTTATACGTTTCAATATCATCCCCTCTCAATCTTCTAAATTTCAGTGAGTCTAGTCGATCCAGTCTTTCTTCAGATGAAAGTCCTGCCATCCCAGTAAGCAATCTGGTGAACCTTCTTTGTACTCCCTCTATGACAAGGATGTCTTTCCCCAGATTACGGGACCAAAACTGCACACAATACTACAGGTGCGGTCTCACCAAGGCCTTGTACAACTGCAGTAGAACCTCCCTGCTCCTGTACTCAAATCTTTTTGCTATGAATGCCAACATACCATTTGCCCTTTTCACGTCCTGCTGTACCTGCATGCCCAATTTCAATGACTGGGGTACAATGACACCCAGGTCTCGTTGCATCTCCCCTTTTCCTAATCGGCCACCATTCAAATAATTATATGTTTTCCTGTTCTTGCAACCAAGGTGGATAACATCACATTTCTCCACATTAAATTGCATCTGCCATGATATTGCCCATTCACCTAACCTATCCAAGTCACCCTGCATCCTCTTATCATCCAACTCACAGCTAACACCGCCGCCCAGCTTCGTGACATCCGCAAACTTGGAGTTGCTGCATTTAATTCCCTCGTCTAAAACAATAATATATATTGTAAACAACTGGGGTCCGAGCACTGAGCCTTGCCGAACCCCACAAGTCACTACCTGCCATTCTGAAAAGGTCCCGTTTACTCCCACACTTTCCTTCCTGTCTGCGAACCAACGTTCTATCCACATCAATACCATGCCCCCAATACTGTGTGCAATAAGTTTGCACACTAATATCCTCGGTGGGACCTTGTCAAAAGCCTTTTTGAACCTCGAAATATACAAAATCCACAGTCTCTCCCCAAACCAATCTACTAGCTACATCTTCAAAAAAATTATATAAGATTCGTCAGACATGATTTTCCTTTCTCAAATCCATGCTGACTTCGTCGGATGATTTCCCCTCTTTCCAAATGTGCTGTTATCACATCTTTGATAACCGACACTATCATTTTCCCCGCCACCGATGTCAGACTAACTAGTCTACAATTCTCCGGTTTCTCTCTCTCTTCTTTTTTTTTAAATGGGGTTACATTATCCACCCTCCAATCCGCAGGAACTAATCCAGAATCTAAGGAGATTTGAAAAATTATCACTAATGCATACACTATTTCTTGGCTTACTTCCTTAAGCACTCTGGGATGCAAACCATCTGACCCTGGGGTTTATCTGCCTTTAATCCCTTCAATTTACCTAACACCACTTCCCTACAAACATGTATTTCCCTCAGTTCCTTCATCTCACTGGACCCTCGGTTCCTTACTATTTCCGGAAGATTATATCTGTCCTCCTTAGTGAAGGCAGAATCAAAGTAGTTATTAAATTGGTTTGCCATGTCTTTGTTCCCTGTGATAATTTCACCAGTTTCTGACTGTAAAGAAACTACATTTGTCTTGATGAATCTTTTCTTTTCAAGTATCTGTTAAAGCTTTTACAGTCAGTTTTTATGTTCCCTGCCTGCTTTCTCTCATCATCTTTTTTCTCTTTCCTAATTAAGCCCTTTGTCCTCCTCTGCTGGTCTTTGAATTTTTCCCAGTCCTCAGGTGTGCCGCTTTTTATTTGCTAATTTATATGATTCTTCTTTGGACGATACTATCCCTAATTTCCCTTGTCAGCCACGGGTGCACTACCTGCCCTGGTTTATTTTTTTGCCAAACTGGGATGAACAATTGTTGTAGTTCATCCATGCGATCTTTAAATGCTTGACATTGCATATCCTCCGTCAACCCTTTAAGTATCATTTGCCAGTCTATCTTAGCTAATTCACGTCTCATACCTTCAAAGTTACTCTTCTTTCAGTTCAGAACCTTTGTTTCTGAATTAACCATGTCACCCTCCATCTTAATGAAGAATTCCACCATATTATGGTCACTATTACCCAAGGGGCCTCGCACGACAAGATTGCTAACTAACCCTTCCTCATTGCTCAATACTCAAACTAGAATGGCCTGCTCTCTAGTTAGTTCCTCGACATGTTGGTTCTGAAAACCATCCCGCATACAGACCAAGAAATTCGCTTCCTCAGCACCGTTACCAATTTGGTTCACCCAATCTATATGTTGATTGAAGTCACCTATTATAACTACTGCTCCTTTATTGCAGCATTTCTAATTTCCTGTTTAATGCCATCCCCAACCTCACTACTACTGTTAGGTGGCCTGTACACAACTCCCACCAGCGCCCTCTGCCCCCATATCGATTCCACATACTCCAGGCTAATGTCTTTCCTTTCTATTGCGTTAATTTCTCTTACCAGCAATGCTACCCCACCTCCTTTTCTTTCCTGTCTATCCCTCCAGAATATTTAATATCCCTGGATGTTGAGCTCCCATCCTTGGTCACCCTGTAGGCATGTCGCTGTTATCCCAACTATATCATATTCATTAATAACTATCTGCACATTGAATTCATCCACCTTGTTACGAATGCTCCTCGCATTGAGACACAAAGCCTTCAGGCATGTTTTTACAACTCACCTAGACCATATAAAATTATGTTAAAATTGGCTCTTTTTGCTATTTGCCCTGGATTTTCCTGCCTGCCACTTTTACATTTCACCTTACTACATTTTGCTTCTACTCTCATTGGACACCCCTCTGTATATCTGCACTTGTTCCCATCCCCCTGCACATTAGTTTAAAGCCTCCTGAACAGTAGTAGCAAACGCTCCCCCTAGGACACAGTTGTCAGTCCATCCCACTTGCAGACCGTCCTGTTTATACCGGTCCCACCTCCCCGTGAACTGGTTCCAATGCCCCAGAAATTAGAATCCCTCCTCTTTGCACCATTTCTCAAGCCACGTATTCATTGGAAATATCTTCCTATTTCTCCTCTGACTAGCACATAGTACTGGTAGTAGTCCAGTGATTATTACCTTTGTGGTCCTTCTTTTTAGTTTATTTCCTAACTCCCAAAAATTACCTTGCAGGACCTCATCCCGTTTTTTACCTATATCGTTGGTACCTATGTGCACCACTCACTCAGTGGTCGCTTTCCACAGGCTGCTCCACTTCAGTTATCCGCTTATTTATTTGTTTGAGCTTTTCAAACTGCTTGGTCACATGATATCCATTGCCCAATCAGCTGCTTTCTGCCTCGTCTGAGCTATTCAAATCTTGATTGTCTAATCAACGGCTTTCTGCTGAGCTATTCAAATCTTGATTATCTTATCAACGGCTTTCTGCTGATCTTTTCAAATCTTGATTGACTTAATTGCACAGTCCAACTGCCAAAACTGCCAGAATCTCTCGAGTCAAAGCAAATCTCCACTCCTTCACTGGCCCACTCACTCATTGCCCGCTTTCTACGTCAGGCAGTACCTATGGAGGGGAATAAGCAGTCGATATTTAGTACCGAGACGTCACATCAGTATACATTCAGAGTAGTCATTTCATTTTCCCACTTCAGAGAAGTCATTTTATATATGCAGTTAACATTTAACA
>NW_026779875.1:0-30000 GCF_030144855.1 Hypanus sabinus
CTCAGGGAGGGGTGAGGAGGGTCTGCAGTGATTTCTGAGGGTGGGAGGGAGGAGAGTATCAGGGAGGGGTGAGGAGGGTCTGTAGTGATTTCGGAGGGTGGGAGGGAGGAGAGTATCTCAGGGAGGGGTGAGGAGGGTCTGTAGTGATTTCTGAGGGTGGGAGGGAGGAGAGTATCAGGGAGGGGTGAGGAGGGTCTGTAGTGATTTCTGAGGGTGGGAGGGAGGAGAGTATCTCAGGGAGGGGTGAGGAGGGTCTGTAATGATTTCTGAGGGTGGGAGGGAGGAGAGTATCAGGGAGGGGTGAGGAGGGTCTGTAGTGATTTCTGAGGGTGGGAGGGAGGAGAGTATCTCAGGGAGGAGTGAGGAGGGTCTGTAGTGATTTCTGAGGGTGGGAGGGAGGAGAGTATCTCAGGGAGGGGTGAGGAGGGTCTGTAGTGATTTTGGAGGGTGGGAGGGAGGAGAGTATCTCAGGGAGGGGTGAGGAGGGTCTGTAGTGATTTCTGAGGGTGGGAGGGAGGAGAGTATCTCAGGGAGGAGTGAGGAGGGTCTGTAGTGATTTTGGAGGGTGGGAGGGAGGAGAGTATCTCAGGGAGGGGTGAGGAGGGTCTGTAGTGATTTCGGAGGGTGGGAGGGAGGAGAGTATCTCAGGGAGGGGTGAGGAGGGTCTGTAGTGATTTCTGAGGGTGGGAGGGAGGAGAGTATCTCAGGGAGGGGTGAGGAGGGTCTGTAGTGATTTCTGAGGGTGGGAGGGAGGAGAGTATCTCAGGGAGGAGTGAGGAGGGTCTGTAGTGATTTTGGAGGGTGGGAGGGAGGAGAGTATCTCAGGGAGGGGTGAGGAGGGTCTGTAGTGATTTCGGAGGGTGGGAGGGAGGAGAGTATCTCAGGGAGGGGTGAGGAGGGTCTGTAGTGATTTCTGAGGGTGGGAGGGAGGAGAGTATCTCAGGGAGGGGTGAGGAGGGTCTGTAGTGATTTCTGAGGGTGGGAGGGAGGAGAGTATCTCAGGGAGGAGTAAGGAGGGTCTGTAGTGATTTCGGAGGGTGGGAGGGAGGAGAGTATCTCAGGGAGGGGTGAGGAGGGTCTGTAGTGATTTCGGAGGGTGGGAGGGAGGAGAGTATCTCAGGGAGGGGTGAGGAGGGTCTGTTTTGATTTCGGAGGGAGGGAGGTATGTAATGGTAAGATTGTGGGACTGCAGATGGATGGGAAAAGGTTGGAAAAGGGGGGTGATGAGGAATGTGAGGGTAGGGGAAGATGGGGAGGAGACAAGGTGAGGTGGATGAGGATGGGGAAGGTGGGGAGGGGGAGGAGGGTAGTGTGGATGGTGCATACGTTGACGTTTCTCTGCCCTCACCTCACGTAGCTGCTCGCTCAGCTGTTCCTTGCCACATTCGGGTAGGGCCTGGACCTTCCTCCTGGTGTCCTGGAGCCTGCATTGAGCCTCCTCCAGCAGTGCCCGTTGCCTCTCTACGCGGGCCCTCTCCTGTGTGGGGTGGTAAGGTTCGAGGACTCTGAGAACACGCTCACACACTCACTAGCCATAACCCCACCATTTACCCACTGAACATCTCACACTGTCCCATCACCAGAGAGACCCCATTCTCGGCAACATAAACCCAGAAGACATAGGGACACAATTAGCCCAATTAAACTGATCTGCCATTCCCCCACGGCAAATTACAACCCCTCTCAAACCCATTCTCCCTTAACCTTTCACACCCTAACTAATCAGGACCCATCAGCCACCACTTTACATGCACCAGGTGACTTGGTCTCCACAGCATCTGCAGCAATGAATTCCACAGATTAAACAACACCTGGCTCCAGAAATTCTGACTAATTTCTCTTCTAAAGGGTTGTCCTTCCGCTCGGAAGCCATGCTTCAGGCCCTCGTCTCGCCCAGTCCGGGAAACAGCTTCCCTACGTCCAATATCAAAGAGCCTTTCAATATTTGATAAGATTCAGTGAGTTCCTCATTCCCCATTTTTCAAAATTCGAGCAAGTACCAACCCCAGAGACGTCAGTAACCATTCGTAACAGTACTGGTGTTACGTACAATACCAGATTAATCCCCTCCATACACACAATGTCCATATCTCTGACCACACAATGTCCATATCCCTGACCACACAATGTCCGTATCCCTCTGACACACAATGTCCATATCCCTGACCACACAATGTCCATATCCCTCTGACACACAATGTCCATATCCCTGACCACACAAGGTCCTTATCCCTCTGACCACACAATGTCCATAACCCTCTGACCACACAATGTGCATATCCCTGACCGCATTATGTCCATATCCCTGACCACACCATGTCCATATCCCTGACCGCATTATGTCCATAACCCTGACCACACCATGTCCATATCCCTCTGACACACAATGTCCATATCCCTCTGACCACAGAATGTCCATATCCCTGACCACACAATGTCCATATCCCTGACCACACAATGTCCATATCCCTCTGACCACAGAATGTCCATATCCCTGACCACACAATGTCCATATCCCTGACCACACAATGTCCATATCCCTCTGACCACACAATGTCCATATCCCTGACCACACAATGTCCATATCCCTGACCACACAATGTCCATATCTCTGACCACACAAGGTCCTTATCCCTCTGACCACACAATGTCCATATCCCTCTGACCACACAATGTGCATATCCCTGACCACACAATGTCCATATCCCTGACCGCATTATGTCCATATCCCTGACCACACCATGTCCATATCCCTGACCACACAATGTCCATATCTCTGACCACACAAGGTCCTTATCCCTCTGACCACAAAATGTCCATATCCCTCTGACCACACAAAGTCCATATCCCTCTGACACACAATGTCCATATCCCTGACCACACAATGTCCATATCCCTGATCACACAATGTCCATATCCCTGACCACACAATGTCCGTATCCCTCTAACACACAATGTCCATATCCCTGACCACACAAAGTCCATATCCCTCTGACACACAATGTCCATATCCCTGACCACACAATGTCCGTATCCCTCTGACCACACAATGTCCATATCCCTGACCACACAATCTCCGTATCCCTGACCACACAATGTCCGTATCCCTCTGACCACACAATGTCCGTATCCCTCTGACACACAATGTCCATATCCCTCTGACCACAGAATGTCCATATCCCTGACCACACAATGTCCATATCCCTCTGACACACAATGTCCATATCCCTCTGACCACACAATGTCCATATCCCTCTGACCACAGAATGTCCGTATCCCTGACCACACAATGTCCATATCCCTGACCACACAAGGTCCTTATCCCTCTGACCACACAATGTCCATATCCCTCTGACCACACAATGTGCATATCCCTGACCACACAATGTCCATATCCCTCTGACCACACAATGTGCATATCCCTGACCGCATTATGTCCATATCCCTGACCACACCATGTCCATATCCCTGACCACACCATGTCCATATCCCTCTGACCACACAAAGTCCATATCCCTCTGACACACAATGTCCATATCCCTCTGACCACACAATGTCCATATCCCTCTGACACACAATGTCCATATCCCTCTGACCACACAATGTCCATATCCCTGATCACACAATGTCCATATCCCTGATCACACAATGTCCATATCCCTCTGACCACACAATGTCCATATCCCTGACCACACAATGTCCATATCCCTGATCACACAATGTCCATATCCCTCTGACCACACAATGTCCTTATCCCTCTGACACACAATGTCCATATCCCTCTGACCACAGAATGTCCGTATCCCTGACCACACAATGTCCATATCCCTGACCAAACAATGTCCATATCCCTGACCACACAATGTCCATATCCCTCTGACCACAGAATGTCCATATCCCTGACCGCATTATGTCCATATCGCTCTGACCACAGAATGTCCATATCCCTGATCACACAATGTCCATATCCCTGACCACACAATGTCCATATCCCTGACCACACAATGTCCATATCCCTGATCACACAATGTCCATATCCCTGACCACACAATGTCCATATCCCTGATCACACAATGTCCATATCCCTCTGACACACAATGTCCATATCCCTGACCGCACAATGTCCATATCCCTCTGACCACAGAATGTCCATATCCCTCTGACCACACAATGTCCATATCCCTGACCACACAATGTCCATATCCCTCTGACCACACAATGTCCATATCCCTGACCACACAATGTCCATATCCCTCTGACCACACAATGTCCATATCCCTGACCACACAATGTGCATATCCCTGAACACACAATGTCCATATCCCTGACCGCACTATGCCCATATCCCTGACCACACCATGTCCATATCCCTCTGACCACACAAAGTCCATATCCCTCTGACACACAATGTCCGTATCCCTGACCACACAATGTCCGTATCCCTGACCACACAATGTCCGTATCCCTGACCGCATTATGTCCATATCCCTGACCACACCATGTCCATATCCCTCTGACACACAATGTCCATATCCCTCTGACCACAGAATGTCCATATCCCTGACCACACAATGTCCATATCCCTGACCACACAATGTCCATATACCTCTGACCACACAATGTCCATATCCCTGACCACACAATGTCCATATCCCTGACCACACAATGTCCATATCCCTCTGACCACACAATGTCCATATCCCTGACCACACAATGTCCATATCCCTGACCACACAATGTCCATATCCCTGACCACACAATGTCCATATCTCTGACCACACAAGGTCCTTATCCCTCTGACCACACAATGTCCATATCCCTCTGACCACACAATGTGCATATCCCTGACCACACAATGTCCATATCCCTGACCGCATTATGTCCATATCCCTGACCACACCATGTCCATATCCCTGACCACACAATGTCCATATCTCTGACCACACAAGGTCCTTATCCCTCTGACCACAAAATGTCCATATCCCTCTGACCACACAAAGTCCATGTCCCTCTGACACACAATGTCCATATCCCTGACCACACAATGTCCATATCCCTGATCACACAATGTCCATATCCCTGACCACACAATGTCCGTATCCCTCTAACACACAATGTCCATATCCCTGACCACACAAAGTCCATATCCCTCTGACACACAATGTCCATATCCCTGACCACACAATGTCCGTATCCCTCTGACCACACAATGTCCATATCCCTGACCACACAATCTCCGTATCCCTGACCACACAATGTCCGTATCCCTCTGACCACACAATGTCCATATCCCTCTGACACACAATGTCCATATCCCTCTGACCACAGAATGTCCATATCCCTGACCACACAATGTCCATATCCCTCTGACACACAATGTCCATATCCCTGATCACACAATGTCCATATCCCTCTGACCACAGAATGTCCGTATCCCTGACCACACAATGTCCATATCCCTGACCACACAAGGTCCTTATCCCTCTGACCACACAATGTCCATATCCCTCTGACCACACAATGTGCATATCCCTGACCACACAATGTCCATATCCCTCTGACCACACAATGTGCATATCCCTGACCGCATTATGTCCATATCCCTGACCACACCATGTCCATATCCCTGACCACACCATGTCCATATCCCTCTGACCACACAAAGTCCATATCCCTCTGACACACAATGTCCATATCCCTCTGACCACACAATGTCCATATCCCTCTGACACACAATGTCCATATCCCTCTGACCACACAATGTCCATATCCCTGATCACACAATGTCCATATCCCTGATCACACAATGTCCATATCCCTCTGACCACACAATGTCCATATCCCTGACCACACAATGTCTATATCCCTGATCACACAATGTCCATATCCCTCTGACCACACAATGTCCTTATCCCTCTGACACACAATGTCCATATCCCTCTTACCACAGAATGTCCGTATCCCTGACCACACAATGTCCATATCCCTGACCACACAATGTCCATATCCCTGACCACACAATGTCCATATCCCTCTGACCACAGAATGTCCATATCCCTGACCGCATTATGTCCATATCGCTCTGACCACAGAATGTCCATATCCCTGATCACACAATGTCCATATCCCTGACCACACAATGTCCATATCCCTGACCACACAATGTCCATATCCCTGATCACACAATGTCCATATCCCTCTGACACACAATGTCCATATCCCTGACCGCACAATGTCCATATCCCTCTGACCACAGAATGTCCATATCCCTCTGACCACACAATGTCCGTATCCCTGACCACACAATGTCCGTATCCCTCTGACCACACAATGTCCATATCCCTGACCACACAATGTCCATATCCCTCTGACCACACAATGTCCATATCCCTGACCACACAATGTCCATATCCCTCTGACCACACAATGTGCATATCCCTGACCACACAATGTGCATATCCCTGACCACACAATGTCCATATCCCTGACCGCACTATGTCCATATCCCTGACCGCACCATGTCCATATCATTCTGACCACACAAAGTCCATATCCCTCTGACACACAATGTCCATATCCCTGACCACACAATGTCCATATCCCTCTGACCACACAATGTCCATATCCCTGACCACACAATGTCCGTATCCCTGACCACACAATGTCCATATCCCTGACCACACAATGTCCATATCCCTGACCACACAATGTCCATATCCCTCTGACACACAATGTCCGTATCCCTGACCACACAATGTCCGTATCCCTGACCACACAATGTCCGTATCCCTCTGACCACACAATGTCCATATCCCTGACCACACAATGTCCGTATCCCTGACCACACAATGTCCATATCCCTGACCACACAATGTCCATATCCCACTGACCACACAATGTCCATATCTCTGACCACACAAGGTCCTTATCCCTCTGACCACACAATGTCCATATCCCTGACCACACAATGTCCATATCCCTGACCGCATTATGTCCATATCCCTGACCACACCATGTCCATATCCCTGACCACACCATGTCCATATCCCTCTGACCACACAAAGTCCATATCCCTCTGACACACAATGTCCATATCCCTGACCACACAATGTCCGTATCCCTGACCACACAATGTCCGTATCCCTGACCACACAATGTCCATATCCCTCTGACCACACAATGTGCATATCCCTGACCACACAATGTGCATATCCCTGACCACACAATGTGCATATCCCTGACCGCACTAGTCCATATCCCTGACCACACAAAGTCCATATCCCTCTGACACACAATGTCCATATCCCTGACCACACAATGTCCGTATCCCTGACCACACAATGTCCGTATCCCTGACCACACAATGTCCGTATCCCTCTGACAAACAATGTCCATATCCCTGACCACACAATGTCCATATCCCTCTGACAAAAAATGTCCATATCCCTGACCACACAATGTTCATATCCCTGACCGCACAATGTCCATATCTCTGACCACACAATGTCGACATCCCTCTGACCACACAATGTCCATATCCCTCTGACCACACAATGTCCATATCCCTGACCACACAATGTCCATATCCCTCTGACACACAATGTCCATATCCCTGACCACACAATGTCCATATCCCTGACCACACAATGTCCATATCCCTCTGACCACACAATGTCCATATCCCAGACCACACAATGTCCACACCCCTCTGACCACACAATGTCCATATCCCTGACCACACAATGTCCATATCCCTCTGACCACACAATGTCCGTATCCCTGACCACACAATGTCCGTATCCCTCTAACACACAATGTCCGTATCCCTGACCACACAATGTCCGTATCCCTCTGACCACACAATGTCCGTATCCCTGACCACACAATGTCCATATCCTTGACCGCACAATGTCCATATCCCTCTGACAAACAATGTCCATATCCCTGACCACACAATGTCCATATCCCTGACCACACAATGTCCATATCCCTCTGACACACAGTCCATATCCCTGACCACACAATGTCCATATCCCTGACCACACAATGTCCATACCCCTGCTACAACACAATATCCATATCCCTGACCACAACACAATGTCCATATCCCTGACCACACAATGTCCATATCCCTGACCACTCAATGTCCATATTCCTGACCACACAATGTCCATATCCCTCTGACACACAATGTCCATATCCCTCTGACCACAGAATGTCCATATCCCTGACCACTCAATGTCCATATCCCTGACCACACAATGTCCATATCCCTCTGACCACACAATGTCCATATCCCTGACCACACAATGTCCATATCCCTCTGACACACAATGTCCATATCCCTGACCACACAATGTCCATATCCCTGACCACACAATGTCCATATCCCTCTGACACACAATGTCCATATCCCTCTGACCACAGAATGTCCATATCCCTGACCACTCAATGTCCATATCCCTGACCACACAATGTCCATATCCCTCTGACCACACAATGTCCATATCCCTGACCACACAATGTCCATATCCCTCTGACACACAATGTCCATATCCCTGACCACACAATGTCCATATCCCTGACCACACAATGTCCATATCCCTCTGACCACACAATGTCCATATCCCTGACCTCACAATGTCCATATCCCTCTGACCACACAATGTCCGTATTCCTGACCACACAATGTCCATATCCCTGACCACACAATGTCCATATCCCTGACCACACAATGTCCATATCCCTCTGACACACAATGTCCATATCCCTCTGACCACACAATGTCCATATCCCTGACCTCACAATGTCCATATCCCTCTGACCACACAATGTCCTTATCCCTGACCACACAATGTCCATATCCCTCTGACCACACAATGTCCATATCCCTCTGACCACACAATGTCCGTATCCCTCTGACCACACAGTCTCCATATCCCTGACCACACAATGTCCATATCCCTCTGACCACACAGTCTCCATATCCCTGACCACACAATGTCCATATCCCTCTGACCACAAAATGTCCATATCCCTGACCACACAATATCCATATCCCTCTGACCACACAATGTCCATATTCCTCTGACCACACAATGTCCATATCCCTGACCACACAATGTCCATATCCCTCTGACACCATGTCCATATCCCTCTGACCACACAATGTCCATATCCCTGACCACACAATGTCCATATCCCTCTGACCACACAATGTCCATATCCCTGACCACACAATGTCCATATCCCTCTGACCACACAATGTCCATATCCCTGACCACACAATGTCCATATCCCTCTGACCACACAATGTCCATATCCCTGACCACACAATGTCCATATCCCTCTGACCACACAATGTCCATATCCCTCTGACCACACAATGTCCATATCCCTGACCACACAATGTCCATATCCCTGCTACAACACAATATCCATATCCCTGACCACACAATGTCCATATCCCTCTGACCACACAATGTGTTTATCCCTGACCACACAATGTCCATCTCTGAGCACACCATGTCCATATCCCTGACCACACCATTTCCATATCCCTCTGACCTCACAATGTCCATATCCCTGACCACACAATGTCCATATCCCTCTGACCACACAATGTCCATATCCCTGACCACACAATGTCCATATCCCTCTGACCACACAATGTCCATATCCCTCTGACCACACAATGTCCATATCCCTGACCACACAATGTCCATATCCCTGCTACAACACAATATCCATATCCCTGACCACATAATGTCCATATCCCTCTGACCACACAATGTGTTTATCCCTGACCACACAACGTCCATCTCTGACCACACCATGTCCATATCCCTGACCACACCATGTCCATATCCCTCTGACCACACAATGTCCATATCCCTGACCACACAATGTCCATATCCCTGACCACACAATGTCCATATCCCTCTGACACACAATGTCCATATCCCTGACCACACAATGTCCATATCCCTAACCACACAATGTCCATATCCCTGACCACACAATGTCATATCCCTCTGACCACACAATGTGCATATCCCTGACCACACAATGTCCATCTCTGACCACACCATGTCCATATCCCTGACCACACCATGTCCATATCCCTGACCACAGAATGTCCATATCCCTCTGACCACACAATGTCCATATCCCTGACCACACAATGTCCATATCCCTCTGACCACACAATGTCCATATCCCTGACCACACAATGTCCATATCCCTCTGACCACACAATGTCCATATCCCTCACCACACTGTCCATATCCCTCTGACCACACAATGTCCATATCCCTCTGACCACACAATGTGCATATCCCTGACCACACAATGTGCATATCCCTGACCACACAATGTCCATATCCCTGACCGCACTATGTCCATATCCCTGACCACACCATGTCCATATCATTCTGACCACACAAAGTCCATATCCCTCTGACACACAATGTCCGTATCCCTGACCACACAATGTCCGTATCCCTGACCACACAATGTCCGTATCCCTCTGACAAACAATGTCCATATCCCTGACCACACAATGTCCATATCCCTCTGACCACACAATGTCCATATCCCTGACCACACAATGTCCATATCCCTCTGACCACACAATGTCCATATCCCTGACCACACAATGTCCATATCCCACTGACCACACAATGTCCATATCTCTGACCACACAAGGTCCTTATCCCTCTGACCACACAATGTCCATATCCCTGACCACACAATGTCCATATCCCTGACCGCATTATGTCCATATCCCTGACCACACCATGTCCATATCCCTGACCACACCATGTCCATATCCCTCTGACCACACAAAGTCCATATCCCTCTGACACACAATGTCCATATCCCTGACCACACAATGTCCGTATCCCTGACCACACAATGTCCGTATCCCTGACCACACAATGTCCGTATCCCTGACCACACAATGTCCATATCCCTCTGACCACACAATGTGCATATCCCTGACCACACAATGTGCATATCCCTGACCGCACTAGTCCATATCCCTGACCACACCATGTCCATATCCCTCTGACCACACAAAGTCCATATCCCTCTGACACACAATGTCCATATCCCTGACCACACAATGTCCGTATCCCTGACCACACAATGTCCGTATCCCTGACCACACAATGTCCGTATCCCTCTGACAAACAATGTCCGTATCCCTGACCACACAATGTCCATATCCCTCTGACAAAAAATGTCCATATCCCTGACCGCACAATGTTCATATCCCTGACCGCACAATGTCCATATCTCTGACCACACAATGTCGACATCCCTCTGACCACACAATGTCCATATCCCTCTGACCACACAATGTCCATATCCCTGACCACACAATGTCCATATCCCTCTGACACACAATGTCCATATCCCTGACCACACAATGTCCATATCCCTGACCACACAATGTCCATATCCCTCTGACCACACAATGTCCATATCCCAGACCACACAATGTCCACACCCCTCTGACCACACAATGTCCATATCCCTGACCACACAATGTCCATATCCCTCTGACCACACAATGTCCGTATCCCTGACCACACAATGTCCGTATCCCTCTAACACACAATGTCCGTATCCCTGACCACACAATGTCCGTATCCCTCTGACCACACAATGTCCGTATCCCTGACCACACAATGTCCATATCCTTGACCGCACAATGTCCATATCCCTCTGACAAATAATGTCCATATCCCTGACCACACAATGTCCATATCCCTGACCACACAATGTCCATATCCCTCTGACACACAGTCCATATCCCTGACCACACAATGTCCATATCCCTGACCACACAATGTCCATACCCCTGCTACAACACAATATCCATATCCCTGACCACAACACAATGTCCATATCCCTGACCACACAATGTCCATATCCCTGACCACTCAATGTCCATATTCCTGACCACACAATGTCCATATCCCTCTGACACACAATGTCCATATCCCTCTGACCACAGAATGTCCATATCCCTGACCACTCAATGTCCATATCCCTGACCACACAATGTCCATATCCCTCTGACCACACAATGTCCATATCCCTGACCACACAATGTCCATATCCCTCTGACACACAATGTCCATATCCCTGACCACACAATGTCCATATCCCTGACCACACAATGTCCATATCCCTCTGACACACAATGTCCATATCCCTCTGACCACAGAATGTCCATATCCCTGACCACTCAATGTCCATATCCCTGACCACACAATGTCCATATCCCTCTGACCACACAATGTCCATATCCCTGACCACACAATGTCCATATCCCTCTGACACACAATGTCCATATCCCTGACCACACAATGTCCATATCCCTGACCACACAATGTCCATATCCCTCTGACCACACAATGTCCATATCCCTGACCTCACAATGTCCATATCCCTCTGACCACACAATGTCCATATTCCTGACCACACAATGTCCATATCCCTGACCACACAATGTCCATATCCCTGACCACACAATGTCCATATCCCTCTGACACACAATGTCCATATCCCTCTGACCACACAATGTCCATATCCCTGACCTCACAATGTCCATATCCCTCTGACCACACAATGTCCTTATCCCTGACCACACAATGTCCATATCCCTCTGACCACACAATGTCCATATCCCTCTGACCACACAATGTCCGTATCCCTCTGACCACACAGTCTCCATATCCCTGACCACACAATGTCCATATCCCTCTGACCACACAGTCTCCATATCCCTGACCACACAATGTCCATATCCCTCTGACCACAAAATGTCCATATCCCTGACCACACAATATCCATATCCCTCTGACCACACAATGTCCATATTCCTCTGACCACACAATGTCCATATCCCTGACCACACAATGTCCATATCCCTCTGACACCATGTCCATATCCCTCTGACCACACAATGTCCATATCCCTGACCACACAATGTCCATATCCCTCTGACCACACAATGTCCATATCCCTGACCACACAATGTCCATATCCCTCTGACCACACAATGTCCATATCCCTGACCACACAATGTCCATATCCCTCTGACCACACAATGTCCATATCCCTGACCACACAATGTCCATATCCCTCTGACCACACAATGTCCATATCCCTCTGACCACACAATGTCCATATCCCTGACCACACAATGTCCATATCCCTGCTACAACACAATATCCATATCCCTGACCACACAATGTCCATATCCCTCTGACCACACAATGTGTTTATCCCTGACCACACAATGTCCATCTCTGACCACACCATGTCCATATCCCTGACCACACCATTTCCATATCCCTCTGACCACACAATGTCCATATCCCTGACCACACAATGTCCATATCCCTCTGACCACACAATGTCCATATCCCTGACCACACAATGTCCATATCCCTCTGACACACAATGTCCATATCCCTGACCACACAATGTCCATATCCCTGACCACACAATGTCCATATCCCTCTGACACACAATGTCCATATCCCTCTGACCACACAATGTCCATATCCCTGACCACACAATGTCCATATCCCTCTGACCACACAATGTCCATATCCCTCTGACCACACAATGTCCATATCCCTGACCACACAATGTCCATATCCCTGCTACAACACAATATCCATATCCCTGACCACATAATGTCCATATCCCTCTGACCACACAATGTGTTTATCCCTGACCACACAACGTCCATCTCTGACCACACCATGTCCATATCCCTGACCACACCATGTCCATATCCCTCTGACCACACAATGTCCATATCCCTGACCACACAATGTCCATATCCCTGACCACACAATGTCCATATCCCTCTGACACACAATGTCCATATCCCTGACCACACAATGTCCATATCCCTGACCACACAATGTCCATATCCCTGACCACACAATGTCATATCCCTCTGACCACACAATGTGCATATCCCTGACCACACAATGTCCATCTCTGACCACACCATGTCCATATCCCTGACCACACCATGTCCATATCCCTGACCACAGAATGTCCATATCCCTCTGACCACACAATGTCCATATCCCTGACCACACAATGTCCATATCCCTGACCACACAATGTCCATATCCCTGACCACACCATGTCCATATCCCTGACCACAGAATGTCCATATCCCTCTGACCACACAATGTCCATATCCCTGATCACACAATGTCCATATCCCTCTGACCACACAATGTCCATATCCCTGACCACACAATGTCCATATCCCTCTGACCACACAATGTCCATATCCCTCTGACCACACAATGTCCATATCCCTCACCACACAATGTCCATATCCCTCTGACCACACAATGTCCATATCCCTGACCACACAATGTCCATATCCCTCTGACACACAATGTCCATATCCCTGACCACACAATGTCCATATCCCTGACCACACAATGTCCATATCCCTCTGACACACAATGTCCATATCCCTCTGACCACACAATGTCCATATCCCTCTGACACACAATGTCCATATCCCTCTGACACACAATGTCCATATCCCCCTGACACACAATGTCCATATCCCTCTGACACACAATGTCCATATCCCTCTGACCACACAATGTCCATATCCCTCTGACACACAATGTCCATATCCCTCTGACCACACAATGTCCATATCCCTCTGACCACACAATGTCCATATCCCTCTGACACACAATGTCCATATCCCTCTGACACACAATGTCCATATCCCTCTGACCACACAATGTCCATATCCCTGACCACACAATGTCCGTATCCCTCTAACACACAATGTCCGTATCCCTGACCACACAATGTCCATATCCCTCTGACACACAATGTCCATATCCCTGACCACACAATGTCCATATCCCTCTGACACACAATGTCCATATCCCTCTGACCACACAATGTCCATATCCCTCTGACCACACAATGTCCATATCCCTCTGACACACAATGTCCATATCCCTGACCACACAATGTCCATATCCCTCTGACACACAATGTCCATATCCCTCTGACCACACAATGTCCATATCCCTCTGACACACAATGTCCATATCCCTCTGACACACAATGTCCATATCCCTCTGACACACAATGTCCATATCCCTCTGACACACAATGTCCATATCCCTCTGACCACACAATGTCCATATCCCTCTGACCACACAATGTCCATATCCCTCTGACACACAATGTCCATATCCCTCTGACACACAATGTCCATATCCCTCTGACCACACAATGTCCATATCCCTGACCACACAATGTCCGTATCCCTCTAACACACAATGTCCGTATCCCTGACCACACAATGTCCATATCCCTCTGACACACAATGTCCATATCCCTGATCACACAATGTCCATATCCCTGACCACACAATGTCCATATCCCTGACCACACAATGTCCATATCCCTGACCACACAATGTCCATATCCCTCTGACACACAATGTCCATATCTCTGACCACACAATGTCCATATCCCTGACCACACAATGTCCATATCCCTCTGCTTTGTATTTCTGACATGAGGTGAAATGAGTTGCCTGTACACAGTCCGGCGATGAGCTGGTGCAGCCCAGGAGCGTGGCCAGTCTGTCTGCTCCGACAGAGAGGAAGGAGTGGCGAGTATAACACTTCACAGTTCCCGCTGCGGTCCGTACATTCTCACTGTGCTGGCAGAGGTTTCCTCCCACAGCCCAGGTTAATTGTCCTGTGCTTAGGCGTGGATTAAATCGGTGGTTGCTGAGTTTTTGTGCTGGTAATGATGTACCTCACAAACTCCGAGGGGGTGATGCAGGTTCAAAGGCTTACTCCATGTTGTAGAATCTCAATAATAAATGACATCTCACTAACTCTGACCCATACATCCATGGAATGTGAAAGGAACTAGGAGAATCCGGAGGGTACGAGCTCCTCACAGACAGCGGTGGGCATTAAAACATCGTGCTACCAGGCTGCTGCCTTCCCAGTGAGCTTGTCAATCACCTCCCTGAACTCCACGGAGGCAACTCCAGAGCTCGGCCAATCTCAGCTCCACAACACAGCCTGCACGAGGGCAACATCTCACCTGGGCTTCGGACCGGTGGCCTTCAGGGCCAGCATGCAGTTGACGGGTCGAATAGCCTCACCTTCCCTTTCTCGGCCTGGTAACTGCTGTCCAGGCCTGCCTTCTGCCTCTGGATCTCGTCAGCTCTCCGTCGTTCCCGCCGCAGCTTCTCCCACTCCGACTGCAGCTCCGCGCACAGGAGGGGAATCTCCAAGTCCTCCTGGGGGAGTGGGTGAGAACAAGGGAAGATGAATGGGGCAGGGACAAGGAGGGGAGGCAGCAGTACAGTGAGAGGCAGAGGGAGAGAGGGAAGAGGAGGGTGTGGGGCAGGGAGGGGGATGGGGAAGGGAATGGAGGGAATCGGGGACAGAATTGGGGAAGGAATGAGAGGAGGAGGGGAGGGGATGGGGAGAGAGAAGGGAGGGAGGGGAGGGGAATTAGGGTAAGGGGGGAGTTAGTGTGAGTAAGGGAGGGGAAGGAAGGGGAGGAAGGTGTCGGTAGGGAGGAGAGAGATGAAGGAAATGGGAAGGGAGCAAGAGGATGAGGAGTGTCACAGGGTGGGAGTGTCCCCGGCCCACTGCCCCAGTCAACAGACCAGAGACTTTCCACCATATCCCCTTCTCTCACCCAATCCAGAGTCGAACTCACCCACCCACTCCCCTCCTTTAATTCACCTCCTCCTGCAAATTCTCGCCTCTCTCAATCACCACGGGTCCAGCCTGGAAACACGTGGTGTTTGAAATGCTGGTGGGTGGTTGGCAAAGGGCTGGCAACTGCTGTTATGGGGAAAGGCGAGACGGGCCAGGACATTACGCCAGTCTCTCTCTCTCTCTCTCTCTCTCTCCCCCTCTCTCACAGAGCCCAATCCGTCACGTTCACATCCCTTCCCACAGGAGGTTCTGCCTCAAAAAGGCAAGATCTATCAGCAAGGATCCCACCATCGGGGCCACACCATCTTCTCTCAGCTCCCACGGGGCAGGAGGGCCAGAAGCCTGAAGTCCCACATCACCCAGTCAGGAACAGCTCCTTCCCTTCAACCGTTCAGTTCTTGAACCAGCCCGCACGACCCTAATCACTGCCTCGGTACAGCAACACCGAGAGCACTTTGCACAAATGGACATTCCGATTGTGCTCTTGTAAAAACTGTGTATAATTCATGTTTAACAGATGATTTTCTTATAAATAAGGTGATCGAGAGAGAGAGAGAGAGAGATTACATCAGTGTGACTGTATAACGCTGCTGCAACTAAGTTTTTCATCGCACCTCTGCACACATGGACTTGCAACTGACTATAATCTCAACTGTGAGAGATCTGGACAGCCTCCCTCTTCCACTACCAGCAATGACACAGACCAGCACACCACCGCCCCATCCCCTTCTCCCCCACTGCTCCCCGTCACTCTCTCGGCCGCCTAATACTGTACCCTCCCACACTTCCTTCCGCATCCTTTCTCCCACCTCCCTCACTCTCTGCCCTGCTCTACCCCCTCTCCCCACCTCTCTCTACCCCTCTTTCCTCTCTTCCCCTTGTCTCCCACTGTTTCTCCTCCCTTCCCCCACTCTCTCACACCTTTCTCCCAGCTTTCTCCCCCAACCTCTCTCACCCCTCCTCTTCATCTCCATTTCCATAACTCAACCTCTAATCCCTCATTGCCCCTCCACCCTCCTTCGCCCCTCCCTCTCTACCTCATTCCCTCACCACTCCCCTTCTCCCACCTGTATGCACCCCAACATTAACCAAACCTCCAATTCCTGGGATCCCTCACTCCCGATTTTAACGTTTCCAGCGTCTGACACTCGGATGTGTCCGGAATCCTCATTGGCCATAGTGCAGCTCCCTCGGTGTCTCGTGCTCACCATCCCTCCATGGTCCTGCGATCCTGCAGTTTGGCTGATCACCTTCCTGCCCTCTCTCTCACCTTCTAAACTTCCCACAGGGTGATGGGGTCAACCTACAAGGGGCGGGCAAACGGAAAGAACAACCCATCGGAACACTCATCAGGCAGTGCCTCCTCACCCTCTCATCGTGTTCCCTCCTCACCCTCTCATCGTGTTCCCTCCTCACCCCTCCCAGTGTTCCCTCCTCACCCTCTCATCGTGTTCCCTCCTCACCCTCTCATCGTGTTCCCTCCTCACCCTCTCATCGTGTTCCCTCCTCACCCTCCCATTATGTTCCCTCCTCACCCTCTCATCGTGTTCCCTCCTCACCCTCTCATCGTGTTCCCTCCTCACCCCTCCCAGTGTTCCCTCCTCACCCTCTCATCGTGTTCCCTCCTCACCCTCTCATCGTGTTCCCTCCTCACCCTCTCATCGTGTTCCCTCCTCACCCTCTCATCGTATTCCCTCCTCACCCTCCCATTATGTTCCCTCCTCACCCTCCCATTATGTTCCCTCCTCACCCTCTCATCGTGTTCCCTCCTCACCCTCTCATCGTGTTCCCTCCTCACCCTCTCATCGTGTTCCCTCCTCACCCCTCTCATCGTGTTCCCTCCTCACCCCTCCCATCGTGTTCCCTCCTCACCCCTCCCATCGTGTTCCCTCCTCACCCCTCCCAGTGTTCCCTCCTCACCCTCTCGTGTTCCCTCCTCACCCCTCCCATTATGTTCCCTCCTCACCCTCTCATCGTGTTCCCTCCTCACCCCTCCCATCGTGTTCCCTCCTCTCCCCTCTCATCGTGTTCCCTCCTCACCCCTCCCATTGTGTTCCCTCCTCACCCCTCCAAGTGTTCCCTCCTCACCCCTCCAAGTGTTCCCTCCTCACCCCCTCCCACAGTTCCCTCCTCACCCTCTCGTGTTCCCTCCTCACCCCTCCCATTATGTTCCCTCCTCACCCCTCCCATCGTGTTCCCTCCTCACCCTCTCGTGTTCCCTCCTCACCCCTCCCATCGTGTTCCCTCCTCACCCCTCTCATCGTGTTCCCTCCTCACCCCTCTCATCGTGTTCCCTCCTCACCCTCTCATCGTGTTCCCTCCTCACCCTCTCATCGTGTTCCCTCCTCACCCCTCCCATTATGTTCCCTCCTCACCCCTCCCATCGTGTTCCCTCCTCACCCCTCTCATCGTGTTCCCTCCTCACCCTCTCATCGTGTTCCCTCCTCACCCTCTCATCGTGTTCCCTCCTCTCCCCTCTCATCGTGTTCCCTCCTCACCCTCTCATCGTGTTCCCTCCTCACCCTCTCATCGTGTTCCCTCCTCACCCTCTCATCGTGTTCCCTCCTCACCCTCTCATCGTGTTCCCTCCTCACCCCTCCCATCGTGTTCCCTCCTCACCCTCCCATTATGTTCCCTCCTCACCCTCCCATCGTGTTCCCTCCTCACCCCTCTCATCGTGTTCCCTCCTCACCCACTCATCGTGTTCCCTCCTCACCCTCTCATCATGTTCCCTCCTCACCCCTCCCATCGTGTTCCCTCCTCACCCTCCCATTATGTTCCCTCCTCACCCTCCCATCGTGTTCCCTCCTCACCCCTCCCAGTGTTCCCTCCTCACCCCTCCCATCGTGTTCCCTCCTCACCCCTCCCATCGTGTTCCCTCCTCACCCCTCCCAGTGTTCCCTCCTCACCCCTCCCATCGTGTTCCCTCCTCACCCTCTCATCGTGTTCCCTCCTCACCCCTCCCAGTGTTCCCTCCTCACCCCTCTCATCGTGTTCCCTCCTCACCCCTCCCATCGTGTTCCCTCCTCACCCCTCTCATCGTGTTCCCTCCTCACCCCTCCCATCGTGTTCCCTCCTCACCCTCCCATTATGTTCCCTCCTCACCCTCTCATCGTGTTCCCTCCTCACCCCTCCCATCGTGTTCCCTCCTCACCGTCTCATCGTGTTCCCTCCTCACCCCTCCCAGTGTTCCCTCCTCACCCTCTCGTGTTCCCTCCTCACCCCTCCCATTATGTTCCCTCCTCACCCTCTCATCGTGTTCCCTCCTCACCCCTCTCATCGTGTTCCCTCCTCACCCCTCCCATTGTGTTCCCTCCTCACCCCTCCAAGTGTTCCCTCCTCACCCCTCCAAGTGTTCCCTCCTCACCCCCTCCCACAGTGTTCCCTCCTCACCCTCTCGTGTTCCCTCCTCACCCCTACCATTATGTTCCCTCCTCACCCCTCCCATCGTGTTCCCTCCTCACCCCTCCCATTATGTTCCCTCCTCACCCCTCCCATCGTGTTCCCTCCTCACCCCTCTCATCGTGTTCCCTCCTCACCCTCTCATCGTGTTCCCTCCTCACCCTCCCATCGTGTTCCCTCCTCACCCTCTCATCGTGTTCCCTCCTCACCCCTCCCATCGTGTTCCCTCCTCACCCCTCTCATCGTATTCCCTCCTCACCCTCTCATTATGTTCCCTCCTCACTCCTCCCAGTGATCCCTCCTCACCCCTCCCAGTGTTCCCTCCTCACCCCTCTCATCGTGTTCCCTCCTCACCCTCTCATCGTGTTCCCTCCTCACCCTCTCATCGTGTTCCCCCCTCACCCCCCTCATCGTGTTCCCCCCTCACCCCCCTCATCGTGTTCCCTCCTCACCCCTCCCAGTGTTCCCTCCTCACCCCTCTCATCGTGTTCCCTCCTCACCCCTCCCAGTGTTCCCTCCTCACCCCTCTCATCGTGTTCCCTCCTCACCCTCTCATCGTGTTCCCTCCTCACCCTCTCATCGTGTTCCCCCCTCACCCCCCTCATCGTGTTCCCTCCTCACCCCTCCCAGTGTTCCCTCCTCACCCCTCTCATCGTGTTCCCTCCTCACCCTCTGATCGTGTTCCCTCCTCACCCTCTCATCGTGTTCCCCCCTCACCCCCCTCATCGTGTTCCCTCCTCACCCTCTCATCGTGTTCCCTCCTCACCCTCTCATCGTGTTCCCTCCACACCCCTCCCATCGTGTTCCCTCCTCACCCTCTCATCGTGTTCCCTCCTCACACCTCCCAGTGTTCCCTCCTCACCACTCCCAGTGTTCCCTCCTCACCCCTCCCAGTGTTCCCTCCTCACCCCTCTCATCGTGTTCCCTCCTCACCCCTCTCATCGTGTTCCCTCCTCACCCCTCTCATCGTGTTCCCTCCTCGCCCCTCTCATCGTGTTCCCTCCTCACCCTCTCATCGTGTTCCCTCCTCACCCTCTCATCGTGTTCCCTCCTCACCCACTCATCGTGTTCCCTCCTCACCCTCTCATCGTGTTCCCTCCTCACCCCTCTCATCTTGTTCCCTCCTCACCCCTCTCATCGTGTTCCCTCCTCACCCTCTCATCGTGTTCCCTCCTCACCCTCTCATCGTGTTCCCTCCTCACCCCTCTCATCGTGTTCCCTCCTCACCCTCTCATCGTGTTCCCTCCTCACCCTCTCATCGTGTTCCCTCCTCACCCTCTCATCGTGTTCCCTCCTCACCTCCTCTCATCGTGTTCCCTCCTCACCCCCTCTCATCGTGTTCCCTCCTCACCCTCTCATCGTGTTCCCTCCTCACCCCCTCTCATCGTGTTCCCTCCTCACCCCTCCCATCGTGTTCCCTCCTCACCCCTACATTTATGTTCCCTCCTCACCCCTCCCATCGTGTTCCCTCCTCACCCCTCCCATTATGTTCCCTCCTCACCCCTCTCATCGTGTTCCCTCCTCACCCTCTCATCGTGTTCCCCCCTCACCCCCCTCATCGTGTTCCCCCCTCACCCCCCTCATCGTGTTCCCTCCTCACCCCTCCCATCGTGTTCCCTCCTCACCCCTCTCATCGTGTTCCCTCCTCACCCTCTCATCGTGTTCCCTCCTCACCCACCCATCGTGTTCCCTCCTCACCCTCTCATCGTGTTCCCTCCTCACACCTCCCAGTGTTCCCTCCTCACCCCTCCCATCGTGTTCCCTCCTCACCCCTCCTATCGTGTTCCCTCCTCACCCCTCTCATCGTATTCCCTCCTCACCCTCTCATTATGTTCCCTCCTCACTCCTCCCAGTGATCCCTCCTCACCCCTCCCAGTGTTCCCTCCTCACCCCTCTCATCGTGTTCCCTCCTCACCCTCTCATCGTGTTCCCTCCTCACCCTCTCATCGTGTTCCCCCCTCACCCCCCTCATCGTGTTCCCCCCTCACCCCCCTCATCGTGTTCCCTCCTCACCCCTCCCAGTGTTCCCTCCTCACCCCTCTCATCGTGTTCCCTCCTCACCCCTCCCAGTGTTCCCTCCTCACCCCTCTCATCGTGTTCCCTCCTCACCCTCTCATCGTGTTCCCTCCTCACCCTCTCATCGTGTTCCCCCCTCACCCCCCTCATCGTGTTCCCTCCTCACCCCTCCCAGTGTTCCCTCCTCACCCCTCTCATCGTGTTCCCTCCTCACCCTCTGATCGTGTTCCCTCCTCACCCTCTCATCGTGTTCCCCCCTCACCCCCCTCATCGTGTTCCCTCCTCACCCTCTCATCGTGTTCCCTCCTCACCCTCTCATCGTGTTCCCTCCACACCCCTCCCATCGTGTTCCCTCCTCACCCTCTCATCGTGTTCCCTCCTCACACCTCCCAGTGTTCCCTCCTCACCACTCCCAGTGTTCCCTCCTCACCCCTCCCAGTGTTCCCTCCTCACCCCTCTCATCGTGTTCCCTCCTCACCCCTCTCATCGTGTTCCCTCCTCACCCCTCTCATCGTGTTCCCTCCTCGCCCCTCTCATCGTGTTCCCTCCTCACCCTCTCATCGTGTTCCCTCCTCACCCTCTCATCGTGTTCCCTCCTCACCCTCTCATCGTGTTCCCTCCTCACCCTCTCATCGTGTTCCCTCCTCACCCCCTCATCGTGTTCCCTCCTCACCCCTCTCATCGTGTTCCCTCCTCACCCCTCTCATCGTGTTCCCTCCTCACCCTCTCATCGTGTTCCCTCCTCACCCCTCTCATCGTGTTCCCTCCTCACCCTCTCATCGTGTTCCCTCCTCACCCCTCTCATCGTGTTCCCTCCTCACCCCTCTCATCGTGTTCCCTCCTCACCCACTCATCGTGTTCCCTCCTCACCCTCTCATCGTGTTCCCTCCTCACCCCTCTCATCTTGTTCCCTCCTCACCCCTCTCATCGTGTTCCCTCCTCACCCTCTCATCGTGTTCCCTCCTCACCCTCTCATCGTGTTCCCTCCTCACCCCTCTCATCGTGTTCCCTCCTCACCCTCTCATCGTGTTCCCTCCTCACCCTCTCATCGTGTTCCCTCCTCACCCTCTCATCGTGTTCCCTCCTCACCTCCTCTCATCGTGTTCCCTCCTCACCCCCTCTCATCGTGTTCCCTCCTCACCCTCTCATCGTGTTCCCTCCTCACCCCCTCTCATCGTGTTCCCTCCTCACCCCTCCCATCGTGTTCCCTCCTCACCCTCTCATCGTGTTCCCTCCTCACCCTCTCATCGTGTTCCCTCCTCACCCTCTCATTATGTTCCCTCCTCACCCTCTCGTGTTCCCTCCTCACCCTCTCATCGTGTTCCCTCCTCACCCTCTCATCGTGTTCCCTCCTCACCCTCTCATCGTGTTCCCTCCTCACCCCCTCTCATCGTGTTCCCTCCTCACCCTCTCTCATCGTGTTCCCTCCTCACCCTCTCATCGTGTTCCCTCCTCACCCCCTCTCATCGTGTTCCCTCCTCACCCTCTCATCGTGTTCCCTCCTCACCCCTCTCATCGTGTTCCCTCCTCACCCTCTCATCGTGTTCCCTCCTCACCCCTCTCATCGTGTTCCCTCCTCACCCTCTCATCGTGTTCCCTCCTCACCCTCTCATCGTGTTCCCTTCTCACCCTCTCATTATGTTCCCTCCTCACCCTCTCGTGTTCCCTCCTCACCCTCTCGTGTTCCCTCCTCACCCCTCTCATCGTGTTCCCTCCTCACCCTCTCATCGTGTTCCCTCCTCACCCCTCTCATCGTGTTCCCTTCTCACCCTCTCATTATGTTCCCTCCTCACCCTCTCGTGTTCCCTCCTCACCCCTCCCAGAGCTCCCTCCTCACCCCTCTCATCGTGTTCCCTCCTCACCCCTCTCATCGTGTTCCCTCCTCACCCTCTCATCGTGTTCCCTCCTCACCCCTCTCATCGTGTTCCCTCCTCACCCTCTCATCGTGTTCCCTCCTCACCCCTCTCATCGTGTTCCCTCCTCACCCTCTCATCGTGTTCCCTCCTCACCCCTCCCATCGTGTTCCCTCCTCACCCTCTCGTGTTCCCTCCTCACCCTCTCATCGTGTTCCCTCCTCACCCTCTCATCGTGTTCCCTTCTCACCCTCTCATCGTGTTCCCTCCTCATCCCTCCCATCGTGTTCCCTCCTCACCCCTCTCATCGTGTTCCCTCCTCACCCTCTCATCGTGTTCCCTCCTCATCCCTCCCATCGTGTTCCCTCCTCATCCCTCCCATCGTGTTCCCTCCTCACCCCTCTCATCGTGTTCCCTCCTCACCCTCTCATCGTGTTCCCTCCTCACCCCTCTCATCGTGTTCCCTCCTCACCCTCTCATCGTGTTCCCTCCTCACCCCTCTTATCGTGTTCCCTCCTCACCCCTCTCATCGTGTTCCCTCCTCACCCTCTCATCGTGTTCCCTCCTCACCCCTCTCATCGTGTTCCCTCCTCACCCTCTCATCGTGTTCCCTCCTCACCCTCTCATCGTGTTCCCTCCTCACCCCTCCCATCGTGTTCCCTCCTCACCCCTCTCATCGTGTTCCCTCCTCACCCCTCTCATCGTGTTCCCTCCTCACCCTATTGTGTTCCCTCCTCACCCTCTCGTGTTCCCTCCTCACCCCTCCCAGTGTTCCCTCCTCACCCTCTCATCGTGTTCCCTCCTCACCCCTCCCAGTGTTCCCTCCTCACCCCTCCCAGTGTTCCCTCCTCACCCTCTCATCGTGTTCCCTCCTCACCCTCCCATTATGTTCCCTCCTCACCCTCTCATCGTGTTCCCTCCTCACCCTCTCATTATGTTCCCTCCTCACCCCTCTCATCGAGTTCCCTCCTCACCCCTCTCATCGTGTTCCCTCCTCACCCTCTCATTATGTTCCCTCCTCACCCCTCTCATCGTGTTCCCTCCTCACCCTCTCATCATGTTCCCTCCTCACCCTCTCATCGTGTTCCCTCCTCACCCTCTCATCGTGTTCCCTCCTCACCCTCTCGTGTTCCCTCCTCACCCTATTGTGTTCCCTCCTCACCCTCTCGTGTTCCCTCCTCACCCCTCCCAGTGTTCCCTCCTCACCCTCTCATCGTGTTCCCTCCTCACCCCTCCCAGTGTTCCCTCCTCACCCTCTCATCGTGTTCCCTCCTCACCCTCTCATCGTGTTCCCTCCTCACCCTCTCATCGTGTTCCCTCCTCACCCTCTCATCATGTTCCCTCCTCACCCCTCCCATCATGTTCCCTCCTCACCCCTCTCATCGTGTTCCCTCCTCACCCCTCTCATCGTGTTCCCTCCTCACCCTCTCATCGTGTTCCCTCCTCACCCTCTCATTGTGTTCCCTCCTCACCCCTCTCATCGTGTTCCCTCCTCACCCTCCCATTATTTTCCCTCCTCACCCTCTCATCGTGTTCCCTCCTCACCCTCTCATTATGTTCCCTCCTCACCCCTCTCATTGTGTTCCCTCCTCACCCCTCTCATCGTGTTCCCTCCTCACCCTCTCATTATGTTCCCTCCTCACCCCTCTCATCGTGTTCCCTCCTCACCCTCTCATCGTGTTCCCTCCTCACCCTCTCATCGTGTTCCCTCCTCACCCTCTCATCGTGTTCCCTCCTCACCCTCTCGTGTTCCCTCCTCACCCCTCCCAGAGCTCCCTCCTCACCCCTCTCATCGTGTTCCCTCCTCACCCCTCCCATCGTGTTCCCTCCTCACCCCTCTCATCGTGTTCCCTCCTCACCCTCTCATCGTGTTCCCTCCTCACCCCTCTCATCGTGTTCCCTCCTCACCCCTCCCATCGTGTTCCCTCCTCACCCTCTCATCGTGTTCCCTCCTCACCCCTCTCATCGTGTTCCCTCCTCACCCTCTCATCGTGTTCCCTCCTCACCCCTCCCATCGTGTACCCTCCTCACCCCTCCCATCGTGTTGCCTCCTCACCGCTCTCATCGTGTTCCCTCCTCACCTCTCCCATTATGCTCCCTCCTCACCCTCTCATCGTGTTCCCTCCTCACCCCTCCCATTATGTTCCCTCCTCACCCTCTCATCGTGTTCCCTCCTCACCCCTCCCATTATGTTCCCTCCTCACCCTCTCATCGTGTTCCCTCCTCACCCCTCCGATTATGTTCCCTCCTCACCCCTCTCATCGTGTTCCCTCCTCACCCTCTCATCGTGTTCCCTCCTCACCCTCTCATCGTGTTCCCTCCTCACCCTCTCATTATGTTCCCTCCTCACCCCTCTCATCGTTTTCCCTCCTCACCCTCCCATTATGTTCCCTCCTCACCCTCTCATCGTGTTCCCTCCTCACCCTCTCATTAAGTTCCCTCCTCACCCTCTCATCGTGTACCCTCCTCACCCTCTCATTATGTTCCCTCCTCACACTCTCATCGTGTTCCCTCCTCACCCCTCCCATCGTGTTCCCTCCTCACCCCTCTCATCGTGTTCCCTCCTCACCCTCTCATCGTGTTCCCTCCTCACCCTCTCATCGTGTTCCCTCCTCACCCTCTCATTATGTTCCCTCCTCACCCCTCTCATCGTGTTCCCTCCTCACCCTCTCATCGTGTTCCCTCCTCACCCTCTCATCGTGTTCCCTCCTCACCCCTCTCATCGTGTTCCCTCCTCACCCTCTCATTATGTTCCCTCCTCACCCCTCTCATCGTGTTCCCTCCTCACCCTTCCCATCGTGTTCCCTCCTCACCCCTCCCATCGTGTTCCCTCCTCACCCCTCTCATCGTGTTCCCTCCTCACCCCTCTCATCGTGTTCCCTCCTCACCCTCTCGTGTTCCCTCCTCACCCCTCCCAGTGTTCCCTCCTCACCCTCTCATCGTGTTCCCTCCTCACCCTCTCATCGTGTTCCCTCCTCCCCCCTCTCATCGTGTTCCCTCCTCACCCCTCTCATCGTGTTCCCTCCTCACCCTCTCATCGTGTTCCCTCCTCACCCCTCTCATCGTGTTCCCTCCTCACCCCTCCCAGTGTTCCCTCCTCACCCTCTCGTGTACCCTCCTCACCCCTCCCAGTGTTCCCTCCTCACCCCTCTCATCGTGTTCCCTCCTCACCCTCTCATCGTGTTCCCTCCTCACCCTCTCATCGTGTTCCCTCCTCACCCCTCCCAGTGTTCCCTCCTCACCCTCTCGTGTTCCCTCCTCACCCCTCCCAGTGTTCCCTCCTCACCCTCTCATCGTGTTCCCTCCTCACCCTCTCATCGTGTTCCCTCCTCACCCCTCTCATCGTGTTCCCTCCTCACCCTCTCATCGTGTTCCCTCCTCACCCCTCTCATCGTGTTCCCTCCTCACCCCTCTCATCGTGTTCCCTCCTCACCCTCTCATCGTGTTCCCTCCTCACCCTCTCATCGTGTTCCCTCCTCACCCTCTCATTATGTTCCCTCCTCACCCCTCTCATCGTGTTTCCTCCTCACCCTCTCATCGTGTTCCCTCCTCACCCTCTCATTATGTTCCCTCCTCACCCCTCTCATTGTGTTCCCTCCTCACCCTCCCATCGTGTTCCCTTCTCACCCTCTCATCGTGTTCCCTCCTCACCCCTCCCATCGTGTTCCCTCCTCACCCCTCCCATCGTGTTCCCTCCTCACCCCTCTCATCGTGTTCCCTCCTCACCCCTCTCATCGTGTTCCCTCCTCACCCTATTGTGTTCCCTCCTCACCCTCTCGTGTTCCCTCCTCACCCCTCCCAGTGTTCCCTCCTCACCCCTCCCAGTGTTCCCTCCTCACCCTCTCATCGTGTTCCCTCCTCACCCTCCCATTATGTTCCCTCCTCACCCTCTCATCGTGTTCCCTCCTCACCCTCTCATTATGTTCCCTCCTCACCCCTCTCATCGAGTTCCCTCCTCACCCCTCTCATCGTGTTCCCTCCTCACCCTCTCATTATGTTCCCTCCTCACCCCTCTCATCGTGTTCCCTCCTCACCCTCTCATCGTGTTCCCTCCTCACCCTCTCATCGTGTTCCCTCCTCACCCTCTCATCGTGTTCCCTCCTCACCCTCTCGTGTTCCCTCCTCACCCTATTGTGTTCCCTCCTCACCCTCTCGTGTTCCCTCCTCACCCTCTCATCGTGTTTCCTCCTCACCCCTCCCAGTTTTCCCTCCTCACCCTCTCATCGTGTTCCCTCCTCACCCTCTCATCGTGTTCCCTCCTCACCCTCTCATCGTGTTCCCTCCTCACCCTCTCATTGTGTTCCCTCCTCACCCCTCTCATCGTGTTCCCTCCTCACCCTCCCATTATTTTCCCTCCTCACCCTCTCATCGTGTTCCCTCCTCACCCTCTCATTATGTTCCCTCCTCACCCCTCTCATCGTGTTCCCTCCTCACCCCTCTCATCGTGTTCCCTCCTCACCCTCTCATTATGTTCCCTCCTCACCCCTCTCATCGTGTTCCCTCCTCACCCCTCTCATCATGTTCCCTCCTCACCCTCTCATCGTGTTCCCTCCTCACCCTCTCATCGTGTTCCCTCCTCACCCTCTCATCGTGTTCCCTCCTCACCCTCTCGTGTTCCCTCCTCACCCCTCCCAGAGCTCCCTCCTCACCCCTCTCATCGTGTTCCCTCCTCACCCCTCTCATCGTGTTCCCTCCTCACCCCTCCCATCGTGTTCCCTCCTCACCGCTCTCATCGTTCCCTCCTCACCTCTCCCATTATGTTCCCTCCTCACCCTCTCATCGTGTTCCCTCCTCACCCCTCCCATTATGTTCCCTCCTCACCCTCTCATCGTGTTCCCTCCTCACCCCTCCCATTATGTTCCCTCCTCACCCTCTCATCGTGTTCCCTCCTCACCCCTCCGATTATGTTCCCTCCTCACCCCTCTCATCGTGTTCCCTCCTCACCCTCTCATCGTGTTCCCTCCTCACCCTCTCATCGTGTTCCCTCCTCACCCTGTCATTATGTTCCCTCCTCACCCCTCTCATCGTTTTCCCTCCTCACCCTCTCATCGTGTTCCCTCCTCACCCTCTCATTAAGTTCCCTCCTCACCCTCTCATCGTGTTCCCTCCTCACCCTCTCATCGTGTTCCCTCCTCACCCTCTCATCGTGTTCCCTCCTCACCCTCTCATTAAGTTCCCTCCTCACCCTCTCATCGTGTTCCCTCCTCACCCTCTCATCGTGTTCCCTCCTCACCCCTCTCATCGTGTTCCCTCCTCACTCCTCCCACAGTGTTCCCTCCTCACCCCTCCCAGTGTTCCCTCCTCACCCTCTCGTGTTCCCTCCTCACCCTCTCGTGTTCCCTCCTCACCCTCTCATCGTGTTCCCTCCTCACCCCTCCCAGTGTTCCCTCCTCACCCCTCCCATCGTGTTCCCTCCTCACCCCTCTCATCGTGTTCCCTCCTCACTCTCTCGTGTTCCCTCCTCACCACTCCCAGTGTTCCCTCCTCACCCCTCTCATCGTGTTCCCTCCTCACCCTCTCATCGTGTTCCCTCCTCACCCTCTCGTGTTCCCTCCTCACCTCTCCCAGTTCCCTCCTCACCCCTCTCATCGTGTTCCCTCCTCACCCTCTCATTGTGTTCCCTCCTCACCCTCTCGTGTTCCCTCCTCACCCCTCCCATCGTGTTCCCTCCTCACCCCTCCCAGTGTTCCCTCCTCACCCCTCCCATCGTGTTCCCTCCTCACACCTCCCATCGTGTTCCCTCCTCACACCTCCCAGTCTTCCCTCCTCACCCCTCCCAGTGTTCCCTCCTCACCCCTCCCAGTGTTCCCTCCTCACCCCTCCCATCGTGTTCCCTCCTCACCCCTCCCATCGTGTTCCCTCCTCACACCTCCCATCGTGTTCCCTCCTCACACCTCCCAGTGTTCCCTCCTCACCCCTCCCATCGTGTTCCCTCCTCTCCCCTCCCATCGTGT
>NW_026779875.1:35000-66573 GCF_030144855.1 Hypanus sabinus
ACGCGCACACACACAGACATCCCCTCTCACAGACACACACACGCGCACACACAGACATCCCCTCTCACAGACACACACACGCGCTCACATACGGACATCCCCTCTCACAGACACACACACAGACATCCCCTCTCACAGACACACACACACGCACACACACAGACATCCCCTCTCACAGACACACACACACGCACACACACAGACATCCCCTCTCACACACACACACACACACAAACAGACATCCCCTCTCACAGACACACACACGCGCACACACACAGACATCCCCTCTCACAGACACACACACGCGCACACACAGACATCCCCTCTCACAGACACACACACGCGCTCACATACGGACATCCCCTCTCACAGACACACACACAGACATCCCCTCTCACAGACACACACACACGCACACACACAGACATCCCCTCTCACAGACACACACACACGCACACACACAGACATCCCCTCTCACAGACACACACACACAGACATCCCCTCTCACAGACACACACACAGACATCCTATCTCACAGACACACACACGCGCACACACACGGACATCCCCTCTCTCAGACACACACACACAGACATCCCCTCTCACAGTCACACACACGCGCACACACACAGACATCCCCTCTCACACACACAGAGACACACACACACACACACAGACATCCCCTCTCTCAGACACACACACACGCACACACACAGACATCCCCTCTCACAGACACACACACACACGCACACACAGACATCCCCTCTCACAGACACACACACACACACAGACATCCCCTCTCACAGACACACACACACGCACACACACGGACATCCCCTCTCACAGACACACACACAGACATCCCCTCTCACAGACACACACGCGCACACACACAGACATCCCCTCTCACAGACACACACACAGACATCCCCTCTCACAGACACACACACACACAGACATCCCCTCTCACAGTCACACACACGCGCACACACACAGACATCCCCTCTCACACACACACACACACACACAAACAGACATCCCCTCTCACACACACACACACACACAAACAGACATCCCCTCTCACAGACACACACACACGCACACACAGACATCCCCTCTCACAGACACACACACACGCACACACATGGACATCCCCTCTCACAGACACACACACACACGCACACACAGACATCCCCTCTCACAGACACACACACGCGCACACACAGACATCCCCTCTCACAGACACACACACGCGCACACACACGGACATCCCCTCTCACAGACACACACACACACGCACACACAGACATCCCCTCTCACAGACACACACACACACGCACACACAGACATCCCCTCTCACAGACACACACACACGCGCACACACAGACATCCCCTCTCACAGACACACACATGCGCACACACAGACATCCCCTCTCACAGACACACACACAGACATCCCCTCTCACAGACACACACACAGACATCCCCTCTCACAGACACACACACAGACATCCCCTCTCACAGACACACACACACGCGCACACACAGACATCCCCTCTCACAGACACACACACACGCGCACACACAGACATCCCCTCTCACAGACACACACACAGACATCCCCTCTCACAGACACACACACAGACATCCCCTCTCACAGACACACACACACGCGCACACACAGACATCCCCTCTCACAGACACACACACACGCGCACACACAGACATCCCCTCACAGACACACACACGCGCACACACAGACATCCCCTCTCACAGACACACACACGCGCACACACAGACATCCCCTCTCACAGACACACACACAGACATCCCCTCTCACAGACACACACACACGCGCACACACAGACATCCCCTCTCTCAGACACACACACATTATTTTTACATATTCTGCTACACTAACGAACGCCTACAGTTCCACGTCCAAAGCACATTTTGGTAAATTGAAACACTTGGCTGTCCACACAGGAGCAGAGCTCCGCAGATTAAGTCCACAAAGAAATGGTTGCGAGAAGGCTATTGGATTGCATTGAGCCAGCAGACTGTGCCGTGCTCAAGGATTCATTTGTGGATCTGAATGAACGGTTGTGACAGACTTTATTGGAACAATCGTATCCTCACAAAATCATTCCGAGTCTTCCCCGATCAAAAGCCCTGGATGAACCACGAGATTTGCGACCTGCTGAGAACCAGATCGGGGCAGTCATGTCTGGAGAAGGTCGGGGGGGTCCCAGTGTGATCTCCAGAAAGCCTTCTCACGGACGAAGTGGAAATTCCAGACCGAACTTGAATCAACAAGGGATGCTTGACAGTTGTAGCAGGGCTTGACGCTATCTCCTCTGCTGAAGTGAAATCAAATGACAAAGGTGACAAGCGAAGCTCACCGTCTACACTCTCTTTGGACGATCATAACCTCCCACAGCCCCCAAAGATCCTGTGATTTCAGTCTCTGAGGCAGTTCTGCGAGCATCTTTCAGGAGTGCGAAACCATGAAAAACGTCTGGCCCAGGAGGGGGTGCTGGCTGAGTACTAAAGACCTGCGCTGATCAACTGGCTGGAGTGTTCACTGAGATCTTTAACCCCTCACTTTGGCAGTCTGAGGCACCCACCTGCCTCCACCAGGCTTCAACTCTAATGGTGCCGTGAAGAACTTGGTGGCGTGCCTCAATGACTATTGTCCAGTAGCACTTACATTCCCAGTAGAGTTTTGGAAGGTTGGTGATGAAACGTATCAATTCCTGCCTGAGAAGTGACTTGTTTGCCTACCAGAGCATTGGAATATCTGAAGGCAGAGGTGCATACATCAGGATGCTCGTTATTGACCACACCTCTGCATTCAAAACTATCATCTCAATATTAATCAGTAAGCTCCTCTGCCAGTCGGATCCTTGATGTACTTACTCCCAGACACCAGTCAGTTCAGATTGGCAACAACACCTCCTCCACGATCTCCGTCAGCAACAAGGGCTCTACTCACTGTACGGCTGAGCACAGCCCCAAGGCCGTGTCAGATGTGGTGCCGGAGATTGAAAATCCGGCTGAGTGGAACATCAGTAACCACCACTCATTCCAGGAGCGTCAGGACAAGGAGGCCTGAGCCAGTCCTCATCGGAGGGTCAGCAACTCCTCATCGGAGGCTCAACAATTCCTCATCGGAGGGTCAGCAATTCCCCTCATCGGAGGGTCAGAAATTCTCCTCATCGGAGGGTCAGCAATTCCTCATCGGAGGGTCAGCAATTCCCCTCATCGGAGGGTCAGCAATTCTCCTCATCAGAGGCTCAGCAACTCCTCATCGGAGGGTCAGCAACTCCTCATCGGAGGGTCAGCAATTCCCCTCATCAGAGGGTCAGCAATTCCCCTCATCGGAGGGTCAGCAATTCTCCTCATCGGAGGGTCAGCAACTCCTCATCGGAGGGTCAGCAATTCCCCTCATCGGAGGGTCAGCAATTCTCCTCATCGGAGGGTCAGCAACTCCTCATCGGAAGGTCAGCAACTCCTCATCGGAGGGTCAGAAATTCTCCTCATCGGAGAGTCAGAAATTCTCCTCATCGGAGGCTCAGCAACTCCTCATCGGAGGGTCAGCAATTCCTCATCGGAGGGTCAGCAATTCCCCTCATCGGAGGGTCAGAAATTCTCCTCATCGGAGGGTCAGCAATTCCTCATCGGAGGGTCAGCAATTCCCCTCATCGGAGGGTCAGCAATTCTCCTCATCAGAGGCTCAGCAACTCCTCATCGGAGGGTCAGCAACTCCTCATCGGAGGGTCAGCAATTCCCCTCATCGGAGGGTCAGCAATTCCCCTCATCGGAGGGTCAGCAATTCTCCTCATCGGAGGGTCAGCAACTCCTCATCGGAGGGTCAGCAATTCCCCTCATCGGAGGGTCAGCAATTCCCCTCATCGAAGGGTCAGCAATTCTCCTCATCGGAGGGTCAGCAACTCCTCATCGGAGGGTCAGCAATTCCTCATCGGAGGGTCAGCAATTCCCCTCATCGGAGGCTCAGCAACTCCTCATCGGAGGCTCAGCAATTCCTCATTGGAGGGTCAGCAATTCCCCTCATCGGAGGGTCAGAAATTCTCCTCATCGGAGGGTCAGCAATTCTCCTCATCAGAGGCTCAGCAACTCCTCATCGGAGGGTCAGCAACTCCTCATCGGAGGGTCAGCAATTCCCCTCATCGGAGGGTCAGCAATTCCCCTCATCGGAGGGTCAGCAATTCTCCTCATCGGAGGGTCAGCAACTCCTCATCGGAGGGTCAGCAATTCCCCTCATCGGAGGGTCAGCAATTCCCCTCATCGAAGGGTCAGCAATTCTCCTCATCGGAGGGTCAGCAACTCCTCATCGGAGGGTCAGCAATTCCTCATCGGAGGGTCAGCAATTCCCCTCATCGGAGGCTCAGCAACTCCTCATCGGAGGCTCAGCAATTCCTCATTGGAGGGTCAGCAATTCCCCTCATCGGAGGGTCAGAAATTCTCCTCATCGGAGGGTCAGCAATTCTCCTCATCGGAGGGTCAGCAATTCCTCATCGGAGGGTCAGCAATTCCCCTCATCGGAGGGTCAGCAATTCTCCTCATCAGAGGCTCAGCAACTCCTCATCGGAGGGTCAGCAACTCCTCATCGGAGGGTCAGCAATTCCCCTCATCGGAGGGTCAGCAATTCTCCTCATCGGAGGGTCAGCAATTCCTCATCGGAGGGTCAGCAATTCCTCATCGGAGGGTCAGAAATTCTCCTCATCGGAGGGTCAGCAATTCCTCATCGGAGGGTCAGCAATTCTCCTCATCGGAGGGTCAGCAATTCCTCATCGGAGGGTCAGCAATTCTGCCTCCTTATGAGTTTGCAAAGACTTGGTGTGACATGTAAAACTCCAGCAGACTTCTGTCGCTGAGTGCTGGGGAACATATTAACTGGCTGCGTCACAGCCTGGCCTGAAAGCACCACTGCCCATCCTACAAAAAGCAGCGGATACGGCCCAGTCCATCACGGGTAAAACCCTCCCCACCACCGAGCACATCGACATGGAGCGTTGTCACAGGAAAGCAGCATCATCCATCATCGGGGCCCCCAGGTCTCGTTCAGGACCAGTTATTACCCCTCAGCCATCAGGCTGTTGAACCAGAGGGGAGAGCTTCACTTGCCCCATCAGTCCAACTACCAATGGAGAGACTCTCAAGGTCTCTGTATTTCACATTCTCCGTATTTATTGCTTATTTATTATTATTACTATTATTTCTTTTGTATTTGTAGTTTGCTTTTTGCACACTGGTTGCTTGTCCATGTTGATGACTGCTGTCTTTCATTGATTCTATCATGCTTATTAGACTTACTGAGCATGTTCGCAAGAACATGAAATTCAAGGTTGTATATACTGTCGTAGAGTATTTTATTAATTTACATGCGCACTCTCACACAGACACACATATACACTCTCACACAGACACACACACACTCTCACACAGACACACACATACACTCTCACACAGACACACACATATACACTCTCACACAGACACACACATACACTCTCACACAGACACACACATACACTCTCACACAGACACACACATACACTCTCACACAGACACACACACATATACACTCTCACACAGACACACACATACACTCTCACACAGACACACACATACACTCTCACACAGACACACACACATATACACTCTCACACAGACACACACATACACTCTCACACAGACACACACATACACTCTCACACAGACACACACATATACACTCTCACACAGACACACACACATATACACTCTCACACAGACACACACATACACTCTCACACAGACACACACATACACTCTCACACAGACACACACATACACTCTCACACAGACACACACACATATACACTCTCACACAGACACACACATACACTCTCACACAGACACACACATACACTCTCACACAGACACACACACATATACACTCTCACACAGACACACACATACACTCTCACACAGACACACACATACACTCTCACACAGCCACACACATACACTCTCACACAGACACACACATACACTCTCACACAGCCACACACATACACTCTCACACAGACACACACATACACTCTCACACAGACACACACACATATACACTCTCACACAGCCACACACATACACTCTCACACAGACACACACACATATACACTCTCACACAGACACACACATACACTCTCACACAGACACACACATACACTCTCACACAGACACACACACATAAACACTCTATCACACACATATACACTCTCACAAAGACACACACATATACACTCTCTCACACACATGTACACTCTCACACAGACACACACATACACTCTCACACAGCCACACACATACACTCTCACACAGCCACACACACATAAACACTCTCTCACACACATGTACACTCTCACACAGACACACACATATACACTCTCTCACAGACACACACATACACTCTCACACAGAAACACACACACACACACTCAGACACACACACACACTCTCACACACACACACACTCAGACACACACACACACTCACAAACACACACACACTCTCACACACACACTCTCACACAGACACACACACACACTCTCACACAGACACACACACACACACTCACACACACACACACTCACACACACACACAGACACACACACACACTCACACACTCTCACACACACACACCACCTCCCCCCCCCCCCCCAACCCTTTCCCAAGGACCGGAACCAGAATGCGGAAAGCCACCTGGCCTCAATGAAAACCGGTTTGACAATCCCTGATGTGTTGTGTCAGCAGGTATCATACGATCCATGTCACCTCACACAGTTCCACATCCCCTCGGCTGTGCTGGGAGTGTCAGCACAGTGAAGGGGGTTAGTATTCCTGTACTCGGCAGGACAGTAGGAATATCTGGATCTGACACAGGGTTGTGGAGAGAGGGGCAGTGGGATTAGACTGGGGACTGACACAGGGTTGTGGAGAGAGGGGCAGTGGGATTAGACTGGGGACTGACACAGGGTTGTGGAGAGAGGGGCAGTGGGATTAGACTGGGGACTGACACAGGGTTGTGGAGAGAGGGGCAGTGGGATTAGATTGGGGACTGACACAGGGTTGTGGAGAGAGGGGCAGTGGGATTAGACTGGGGACTGACACAGGGTTGTGGAGAGAGGGGCAGTGGGATTAGACTGGGGACTGACACGGTTGTGGAGAGAGGGGCAGTGGGATTAGATTGGGGACTGACACAGGGTTGTGGAGAGAGGGGCAGTGGGATTAGATTGGGGATCTGACACAGGGTTGTGGACAGAGGGGCAGTGGGATTAGATTGGGGATCTGACACAGGGTTGTGGAGAGAGGGGCAGTGGGATTAGATTGGGGACTGACACAGGGTTGTGGAGAGAGGGGCAGTGGGATTAGATTGGGGATCTGACACAGGGTTGTGGAGAGAGGGGCAGTGGGATTAGATTGGGGACTGACACAGGGTTGTGGAGAGAGGGGCAGTGGGATTAGCTTGGGGACTGACACAGGGTTGTGGAGAGAGGGGCAGTGGGATTAGATTGGGGATCTGACACAGGGTTGTGGAGAGAGGGGCAGTGGGATTAGACTGGGGACTGACACAGGGTTGTGGAGAGAGGGGCAGTGGGATTAGATAGGGGATCTGACACAGGGTTGTGGAGAGAGGGGCAGTGGGATTAGATAGGGGATCTGACACAGGGTTGTGGAGAGAGGGGCAGTGGGATTAGATTGGGGACTGACACAGGGTTGTGAAGAGAGGAGCAGTGGGATTAGATTGGGGACTGACACAGGGTTGTGGAGAGAGGGGCAGTGGGATTAGATTGGGGACTGACACAGGGTTGTGGAGAGAGGGGCAGTGGGATTAGATTGGGGACTGACACAGGGTTGTGGACAGAGGGGCAGTGGGATTAGATTGGGGACTGACACAGGGTTGTGGAGAGAGGGGCAGTGGGATTAGATTGGGGATTGACACAGGGTTGTGGAGAGAGGGGCAGTGGGATTAGATTGGGGACTGACACAGGGTTGTGGACAGAGGGGCAGTGGGATTAGATTGGGGACTGACACAGGGTTGTGGAGAGAGGGGCAGTGGGATTAGATTGGGGATTGACACAGGGTTGTGAAGAGAGGAGCAGTGGGATTAGATTGGGGACTGACACAGGGTTGTGGAGAGAGGGGCAGTGGGATTAGATTGGGGACTGACACAGGGTTGTGGAGAGAGGGGCAGTGGGATTAGATTGGGGACTGACACAGGGTTGTGGACAGAGGGGCAGTGGGATTAGATTGGGGACTGACACAGGGTTGTGGAGAGAGGGGCAGTGGGATTAGATTGGGGATTGACACAGGGTTGTGGAGAGAGGGGCAGTGGGATTAGATTGGGGACTGACACAGGGTTGTGGACAGAGGGGCAGTGGGATTAGATTGGGGACTGACACAGGGTTGTGGAGAGAGGGGCAGTGGGATTAGATTGGGGATTGACACAGGGTTGTGGAGAGAGGGGCAGTGGGATTAGATTGGGGACTGACACAGGGTTGTGGAGAGAGGAGCAGTGGGATTAGATTGGGGATCTGACACAGGGTTGTGGAGAGAGGGGCAGTGGGATTAGATAGGGGATCTGACACAGGGTTGTGGAGAGAGGGGCAGTGGGATTAGATTGGGGACTGACACAGGGTTGTGGAGAGAGGGGCAGTGGGATTAGATTGGGGACTGACACAGGGTTGTGGAGAGAGGGGCAGTGGGATTAGATTGGGGACTGACACAGGGTTGTGGAGAGAGAGGCAGTGGGATTAGATTGGGGACTGACACAGAGTTGTGGAGAGAGGGGCAGTGGGATTAGTTTGGGGACTGACACAGGGTTGTGGAGAGAGGGGCAGTGGGATTAGTTTGGGGACTGACACAGGGTTGTGGAGAGAGGGGCAGTGGGATTAGATTGGGGATCTGACACAGGGTTGTGGAGAGAGGGGCAGTGGGATTAGTTTGGGGACTGACACAGGGTTGTGGAGAGAGGGGCAGTGGGATTAGACTGGGGACTGACACAGGGTTGTGGAGAGAGGGGCAGTGGGATTAGATTGGGGATCTGACACAGGGTTGTGGAGAGAGGGGCAGTGGGATTAGACTGGGGACTGACACAGGGTTGTGGAGAGAGGGGCAGTGGGATTAGACTGGGGACTGACACAGGGTTGTGGAGAGAGGGGCAGTGGGATTAGATAGGGGATCTGACACAGGGTTGTGGAGAGAGGGGCAGTGGGATTAGATTGGGGACTGACACAGGGTTGTGGAGAGAGGGGCAGTGGGATTAGATTGGGGACTGACACAGGGTTGTGGAGAGAGGGGCAGTGGGATTAGATTGGGGATCTGACACAGGGTTGTGGAGAGAGGGGCAGTGGGATTAGATTGGGGATCTGACACAGGGTTGTGGAGAGAGGGGCAGTGGGATTAGATTGGGGACTGACACAGGGTTGTGGAGAGAGGGGCAGTGGGATTAGATTGGGGATCTGACACAGGGTTGTGGAGAGAGGGGCAGTGGGATTAGTTTGGGGACTGACACAGGGTTGTGGAGAGAGGGGCAGTGGGATTAGATTGGGGACTGACACAGGGTTGTGGAGAGAGGGGCAGTGGGATTAGATTGACAGGGCTGTGGAGAGAGGGGCAGTGGGATTAGATTGGGGACTGACACAGGGTTGTGGAGAGAGGGGAAGTCGGATTAGTTTGGGGACTGACACAGGGTTGTGGAGAGAGGGGCAGTGGGATTAGACTGGGGACTGACACAGGGTTGTGGAGAGAGGGGCAGTGGGATTAGATTGGGGACTGACACAGGGTTGTGGAGAGAGGGGCAGTGGGATTAGATTGACAGGGCTGTGGAGAGAGGGGCAGTGGGATTAGTTTGGGGACTGACAGGGTTGTGGAGAGAGGGGCAGTGGGATAAGATTGGGGACTGACACAGGGTTGTGGAGAGAGGGGCAGTGGGATTAGATTGGGGACTGACACAGGGTTGTGGAGAGAGGAGCAGTGGGATTAGATTGGGGACTGACACAGGGTTGTGGAGAGAGGGGCAGTGGGATTAGTTTGGGGACTGACACAGGGTTGTGGAGAGAGGGGCAGTCGGATTAGTTTGGGGACTGACACAAGGTTGTGGAGAGAGGGGCAGTGGGATTAGACTGGGGACTGACAGGGTTGTGGAGAGAGGGGCAGTGGGATTAGATTGGGGACTGACACAGGGTTGTGGAGAGAGGGGCAGTGGGATTAGTTTGGGGATCTGACACAGGGTTGTGGAGAGAGGGGCACTGGGATTAGTTTGTGGACTGACACAGGGTTGTGGAGAGAGGGGCAGTGGGATTAGACTGGGGACTGACACAGGGTTGTGGAGAGAGGGGCAGTGGGATTAGATTGGGGATCTGACACAGGGTTGTGGAGAGAGGGGCAGTGGGATTAGTTTGGGGATCTGACACAGGGTTGTGGAGAGAGGGGCAGTGGGATTAGATTGGGGATCTGACACAGGGTTGTGGAGAGAGGGGCAGTGGGATTAGATTGGGGACTGACACAGGGTTGTGTAGAGAGGGGCACTGGGATTAGATTGGGGACTGACACAGGGTTGTGGAGAGAGGGGCAGTGGGATTAGACTGGGGACTGACACAGGGTTGTGGAGAGAGGGGCAGTCGGATTAGACTGGGGACTGACACAGGGTTGTGGAGAGAGGGGCAGTGGGATTAGATTGGGGACTGACACAGGGTTGTGGAGAGAGGGGCAGTGGGATTAGATTGGGGACTGACACAGGGTTGTGGAGAGAGGGGCAGTGGGATTAGATTGGGGACTGACACAGGGTTGTGGAGAGAGGGGCAGTGGGATTAGATTGGGGATCTGACACAGGGTTGTGGAGAGAGGGGCAGTGGGATTAGACTGGGGACTGACAGGGTTGTGTAGAGAGGGGCAGTGGGATTAGATTGGGGACTGACACAGGGTTGTGGAGAGAGGGGCAGTGGGATTAGTTTGGGGATCTGACACAGGGTTGTGGAGAGAGGGGCAGTGGGATTAGTTTGGGGATCTGACAGGGTTGTGGAGAGAGGGGCAGTGGGATTAGTTTGGGGACTGACACAGGGTTGTGGAGAGAGGGGCAGTGGGATTAGATTGTGGACTGACACAGGGTTGTGGAGAGAGGGGCACTGGGATTAGATTGGGGATCTGACACAGGGTTGTGGAGAGAGGGGCAGTGGGATTAGATTGGGGACTGACACAGGGTTGTGGAGAGAGGGGCAGTGGGATTAGATTGGGGACTGACACAGGGTTGTGGAGAGAGGGGCAGTGGGATTAGACTGGGGACTGACACAGGGTTGTGGAGAGAGGGGCAGTGGGATTAGATTGGGGATCTGACACAGGGTTGTGGAGAGAGGGGCAGTGGGATTAGATTGGGGACTGACACAGGGTTGTGGAGAGAGGGGCAGTGGGATTAGATTGGGGACTGACACAGGGTTGTGGAGAGAGGGGCAGTGGGATTAGATTGGGGACTGACACAGGGTTGTGGAGAGAGGGGCAGTGGGATTAGATTGGGGCTGACACAGGGTTGTGGAGAGAGGGGCAGTGGGATTAGATTGGGGATCTGACAGGGTTGTGGACAGAGGGGCAGTGGGATTAGATTGGGGACTGACACAGGGTTGTGGAGAGAGGGGCAGTGGGATTAGCTTGGGGACTGACACAGGGTTGTGGAGAGAGGGGCAGTGGGATTAGATTGGGGACTGACAGGGTTGTGGAGAGAGGGGCAGTGGGATTAGATTGGGGACTGACACAGGGTTGTGGAGAGAGGGGCAGTGGGATTAGATTGGGGACTGACACAGGGTTGTGGAGAGAGGGGCAGTGGGATTAGATTGGGGATCTGACACAGGGTTGTGGAGAGAGGGGCAGTGGGATTAGTTTGGGGACAGACACAGGGTTGTGGAGAGAGGGGCAGTGGGATTAGCTTGGGGACTGACACAGGGTTGTGGAGAGAGGGGCAGTCGGATTAGATTGGGGCTGACACAGGGTTGTGGAGAGAGGGGCAGTGGGATTAGATTGGGGACTGACACAGGGTTGTGGAGAGAGGGGCAGTGGGATTAGATTGGGGACTGACACAGGGTTGTGGAGAGAGGGGCAGTGGGATTAGATTGGGGACTGACACAGGGTTGTGGAGAGAGGGGCAGTGGGATTAGATTGGGGATCTGACACAGGGTTGTGTAGAGAGGGGCAGTGGGATTAGATTGGGGATCTGACACAGGGTTGTGGAGAGAGGGGCAGTGGGATTAGATTGGGGACTGACACAGGGTTGTGGAGAGAGGGGCAGTGGGATTAGATTGGGGATCTGACACAGGGTTGTGGAGAGAGGGGCAGTGGGATTAGATTGGGGACTGACACAGGGTTGTGGAGAGAGGGGCAGTGGGATTAGATTGGGGATCTGACACAGGGTTGTGGAGAGAGGGGCAGTGGGATTAGATTGGGGACTGACACAGGGTTGTGGAGAGAGGGGCAGTGGGATTAGATTGGGGACTGACACAGGGTTGTGGAGAGAGGGGCAGTGGGATTAGTTTGGGGATCTAACAGGGTTGTGGAGAGAGGGGCAGTGGGATTAGTTTGGGGATCTAACAGGGTTGTGGAGAGAGGGGCAGTGGGATTAGTTTGGGGACTGACACAGGGTTGTGGAGAGAGGGGCAGTGGGATTAGTTTGGGGATCTAACAGGGTTGTGGAGAGAGGGGCAGTGGGATTAGTTTGGGGACTGACACAGGGTTGTGGAGAGAGGGGCAGTGGGATTAGATTGGGGACTGACACAGGGTTGTGGAGAGAGGGGCAGTGGGATTAGTTTGGGGACTGACACAGAGTTGTGGAGAGAGGGGCAGTGGGATTAGTTTGGGGACATCACAGAAGATCCATCCAATCAACTGCAAATTACCAATAGGCATCAGACACACAGTGAATCTCCCTCCACACTGTCCCATCACACACTCCCAGTGTCAGACACAGGGTGAATCTCCCTCCACACTGTCCCATCACACACTCCCGGGGTCAGACACAGAGTGAATCTCCCTCCACACTGTCCCATCACACACTCCCGGGCTCAGACACAGGGTGAATCTCCCTCCACACCATCCCATCACACACTCCCAGGGTCAGACACAGGGTGAATCTCACTCCACACTGTCCCATCACACACTCCCGGGCTCAGACACAGAGTGAATCTCACTCCACACTGTCCCATCACACACTCCCGGAGTCAGACACAGGGTGAATCTCCCTCCACACCGTCCCATCACACACTCCCAAGGTCAGACACAGAGTGAATCTCCCTCCACACCATCCCATCACACACTTCCAGGGTCAGACACAGGGTGAATCTCCCTCCACACTGTCCCATCACACACTCCTGGGGTCAGACACAGAGTGAATCTCCCTCCACACTGTCCCATCACACACTCCCGGAGTCAGACACAGGGTGAATCTCCCTCCACACCGTCCCATCACACACTCCCAAGGTCAGACACAGAGTGAATCTCCCTTCGCACCGTCCCATCACACACTCCCGGGGTCAGACACAGAGTGAATCTCCCTCCGCACCGTCCCATCACACACTCCCGGGGTCAGACACAGAGTGAATCTCCCTCCACACAGTCCCATCACACACTCCCAGGGTCAGACACAGAGTGAATCTCCCTCCACACCTTCCCATCACACACTCCGGGGGTCAGACACAGAGTAAATCTCCCTCCATATCGTCCCATTACACACTCCCGGGGTCAGACACAGAGTGAATCTCCCTCCACACTGTCCCATCACACACTCCCAGGGATAGACACAGAGAGAATTTCCCTCCACACCGTCCCATCACACTCTCCCGGGGTCAGACACAGAGTGAATCTCCCTCCACACCGTCCCATCACACACTCCCAGGGTCAGACACAGAATGAATCTCCCTCCACACCATCCCATCACACACTCCCGGGGTCAGACACAGAGTGAATCTCCCTCCACACCGTCCCATCACACACTCCCGGGGTCAGACACAGAGTGAATCTCCCTCCACACCGTCCCATCACACACTCCCGGGGTCAGACACAGAGTGAATCTCCCTCCACAACGTCCCATCACACAATCCCAGGGTCAGAATCTGTGTGAGTCTCCCTCTACACCCAACCATCACACTCCCGGGTGGGGAGGCGGTTAGACACAGAATGAAGTTCCCTCCCCACCACACACTCCTGGAGTCAGGCACAAAGTGAAGCTCCCACCAGACAATCCTGGGGTCAGACACAGAGTGGGGCTGTGAGGAGGGAGTGATGAGGTTGCTGAACTGCTTCGCTGGGACCCCTGACAGACAGTCTAGCTGTTGGGAAGGATGGTTTGCGGGGAAGAGATTCCTTTTGAAGACAGTCCCAATGGAGAACAGTCACCGTCAGCCCTACCTGCAATGTTTCTCCTGGGGGAAGGGCTGCGTCCGGGAGTCTCAGAGATCGGGTGGGAACGAGGGAAGGATAGGAAGAGCCTGTGACAGGGCTGGTTTAACCAGCTCTGAGCGAGCTACGGGCAGGCGGGGGAGGGAAGGGGGAGGAGACAGAGAGGAAGAGAAGAGAGGGGAGGGCAGGAGAACGGTGTAGGAGGGGAGGAGGAGATAGTGAAGGGTTGGAGCAGAATGGAGGGGCAAAGAGTGAGAAAGACCTGGAGAGTGGGATAGTGAGCAACTTGAGGACAGAGGGGGAAAGAATGGAGGATTCGAGAGCAGAGAAAGGTGGTGAGGGAGAGAGGAGGTTGAGGGCAGGGAGAGGAAGGACATGGAGGGTATGAAGGGGAGAGGGGAGGGAATGAAGGGGAGAGGGAAGGGAAAGGAGTGAGGGGAGAGAGGAGAGGGAAGGGAATGGAGTGAGGGGGAGAGGGAAGGGAAGGGAGTGAGGGGGAGAGGGAAGGGAAGGGAGTGAGGGGGAGAGGGAAGGGAACGGAAGGGAGGGGGAGAGGGAAGGAGGAAGAGTGGGAGAGAGAAGGGGAGGAGAAATGGTGGGGAGAGAGTGAGAGAGGGAGTGAGCAGCGAGGGCAGGGAGGGTTTAAGCTGTGTATGAACCCATTGCCATGTTCTGTGCAGGAAACCAGGAGCTGCAGGCCGGCATTGAAATGAAAATAGGCCTCACACCCCGAAACAGGGTGAGTGTGGGGGGAGATCCTGTAGCTCCACACCCACCCCCACGAACACTAACCTTGCCCCTCTCCCTCCATCTCTCTCTCTCCTCACCCCTCCCTCTCTCTCCTCGCCCCCCTCTCTCTCCTCACCCTCCCTCACTCCTCACCCCCCTCCCTCTCTCTCCTCACCCCTCTCCCTCTCTTCACCCCTCTCCCTCTCTTCACTCCTCTCCTTCTCTTCACTCCTCTCCCACTCTCTCTTCACCCGCTCCATGTCTCTCCTCGCCCCTCTCCCTCCCGCCTCACCCCCTCCATCTCTCTCCTCACCCCTGTCCCTCTCACTCCTCACCCCCTCCCTCTCTCTCCTTGCCCCATCCCTCCCTCCTCACTCCTGTTCCCTCCCACTCCTCACCCCCTCACTTTCTCCTCACCCTGTCCCTCTCTCTTCACCTCGTCCCTCCCACATCACTCCGTCCCTCCCTCCTCACTCCTGTCCCTCACTCTCCTCGTCCCTCTCTCTCTCCACACCCCCTTCCCTCTCACTCTACACCCCCGTCCCTACCTATCTCTCCTCACCCCTGACCCACTCTCTCCTCACTCCTTCCCACTCTCTCCCCACCCCCTCCCTCTCACTTCACACCCCCACTCCACTAGGAGGTGATAGGTGTGACCAGCTGAGGGGAAGGAGGGTAGGGGACTGGTGAGTCAGACACTGGGAGGTGATAGGTGTGACCAGGTGAGGGGGAGGTGTGTAGGGGAAGGGTGAGTGAGACACTGGGAGGTGATAGTTCTGACCAGGTGAGGGGGAGATAGGAGGGGAAGGGTGAGTGAGACTCTGGGAGGTGATAGGTGTGACCAGGTGAGGGGGAGGTGGGTAGGGGAAGGGTGAGTGAGACACTGGGAGGTGATAGGTGTGACCAGGTGAGGGGGAGGTGGGTAGGGGAAGGGTGAGTGAGACACTGGGAGGTGATAGGTGTGACCAGGTGAGGGGGAGATAGGAGGGGAAGGGTGAGTGAGATACTGGGAGGTGATAGGTGTGACCAGGTGAGGGGGAGGTGGGTAGGGGAAGGGTGAGTGAGACACTGGGAGGTGATAGGTGTGACCAGGTGAGGGGGAGATAGGAGGGGAAGGGTGAGTGAGACACTGGGAGATGATATGTGTGACCAGGTGAGGGGGAGATAGAAGGCGAAAGGTGAGTGAGACACTGGGAGGTGATAGGTGTGACCAGGTGAGGGGGTGGTGGGTAGGGGAAGGGTGAGTGAGGCACTGGGAAGTGATAGGTGTGACCAGGTGTGGGGGAGATAGGAGGGGAAGGGTGAGTGAGGCACTGGGAAGTGACAGGTGTGACCAGGTGAGGGGGAGATAGGAGGGGAAGGGTGAGTGAGACACTGGGAGGTGATAGGTGTGACCAGGTGAGGGGGAGGTGGGTAGGGGAAGGGTGAGTGAGACACTGGGAGGTGACAGGTGTGACCAGGTGAGGGGGAGGTGGGTAGGGGAAGGGTGAGTGAGACACTGGGAGGTGATAGGTGTGACCAGGTGAGGGGGAGGTGGGAAGGGGAAGGGTGAGTGAGACACTGGGAGGTGATAGGTGTGACCAGGTGAGGGGGAGGTGGGAAGGGGAAGGGTGAGTGAGACACTGGGAGGTGATAGGTGTGACCAGGTGAGGGGGAGATAGGAGGGGAAGGGTGAGTGAGACACTGGGAGGTGACAGGTGTGACCAGGTGAGGGGGAGGTGTGTAGGGGAAGGGTGAGTGAGACACTGGAAGGTGATAGGTGTGACCAGGTGAGGGGGAGATAGGAGGGGAAGGGTGAGTGAGACACTGGGAGTTGATAGCTGTGACCAGGTGAGGGGGAGGTGGGTAGGGGAAGGGTGAGTGAGACACTGGGAGGTGATAGGTGTGACCAGGTGAGGGGGAGGTGGGTAGGGGAAGGGTGAGTGAGACACTGGGAGGTGACAGGTGTGACCAGGTGAGGGGGAGGAGGGTAGGGGAAGGGTGAGGGAGACACTGGGAGGTGATAGGTGTGACCAGGTGAGGGGGAGATAGGAGGGGAAGGGTGAGGGAGACACTGGGAGGTGATAGGTGTGACCAGGTGAGGGGGAGATAGGAGGGGAAGGGTGAGTGAGACACTGGGAGGTGATAGGTGTGACCAGGTGAGGGGGAGGAGGGTAGGGGAAGGGTGAGTGAGACACTGGAAGGTGATAGGTGTGACCAGGTGAGGGGGAGGTGTGTAGGGGAAGGGTGAGTGAGACACTGGGAGGTGATAGGTGTGACCAGGTGAGGGGGAGGTGTGTAGGGGAAGGGTGAGTGAGACACTGGGAGGTGATAGCTGTGACCAGGTGAGGGGGAGGTGGGTAGGGGAAGGGTGAGTGAGACACTGGGAGGTGATAGGTGTGACCAGGTGAGGGGGAGATAGGAGGGGAAGGTTGAGTGAGACACTGGGAGGTGATACGTATGACCAGGTGAGGGGGAGGAGGGTAGGGGAAGGGTGAGGGAGACACTGGGAGGTGATAGGTGTGACCAGGTGAGGGGGAGATAGGAGGGGAAGGGTGAGTGAGACACTGGGAGGTGATAGGTGTGACCAGGTGAGGGGGAGATAGGAGGGGAAGGTTGAGTGAGACACTGGGAGGTGATACGTATGCCCAGGTGAGGGGGAGGAGGGTAGGGGAAGGGTGAGGGAGACACTGGGAGGTGATAGGTGTGACCAGGTGAGGGGGAGATAGGAGGGGAAGGGTGAGTGAGACACTGGGAGGTGATAGGTGTGACCAGGTGAGGGGGAGATAGGAGGGGAAGGGTGAGTGAGACACTGGGAGGTGATAGATGTGACCAGGTGAGGGGGAGGTGGGTATGGGAAGGGTGAGTGAGACACTGGGAGGTGATAGGTGTGACCAGGTGAGGGTGAGGTGGGAAGGGGAAGGGTGAGTGAGACACTGGGAGGTGATAGGTGTGACCAGGTGAGGGGGAGGTGGGAAGGGGAAGGGTGAGTGAGACACTGGGAGGTGATACGTATGACCAGGTGAGGGGAGATAGGAGGGGAAGGGTGTGTGAGACACTGGGAGGTGATAGGTGTGACCAGCTGAGGGGGAGATGGGAGGGGAAGGGTGAGTGAGACACTGGGAGATGGTAGTTGTGACCAGGTGAGGGGGAGGTGGGTAGGGGAAGGGTGAGTGAGACACTGGGAGGTGATAGGTGTGACCAGCTGAGGGGGAGATAGGAGGGGAAGGGTGAGTGAGACACTGGGAGGTGATAGGTGTGACCAGGTGAGGGGGAGGTGGGTAGGGGAAGGGTGAGTGAGACACTGGAAGGTGATAGGTGTGACCAGCTGAGGGGGAGGTGTGTAGGGGAAGGGGGAGTGAGACACTGGGAGGTGATAGGTGTGACCAGGTGAGGGGGAGATAGGAGGGGAAGGGTGAGTGAGACAGTGGGAGATGATAGGTGTGACCAGGTGAGGGGGAGGTGTGTAGGGGAAGGGGGAGTGAGACACTGGGAGGCGATAGGTGTGACCAGGTGAGGGGGAGGTGGGTAGGGGAAGGGTGAGTGACACACTGGGAGGTGATAGGTGTGACCAGGTGAGGGGGAGGTGTGTAGGGGAAGGGTGAATGAGACACTGGGAGGTGATAGGTGTGACCAGGTGAGGGGGAGATAGGAGGGGAAGGGTGAGTGAGACAGTGGGAGATGATAGGTTTGACTAGGTGAGGGGGAGATAGGAGGGGAAGGGTGAGTGAGACACTGGGAGGTGATAGGTGTGACCAGGTGAGGGGGAGATAGGAGGGGAAGGGTGAGTGAGACACTGGGAGGTGATAGGTGTGACCAGGTGAGGGGGAGGTGGGTAGGGGAAGGGTGAGTGAGACACTGGGAGGTGATAGGTGTGACCAGGTGAGGGGGAGGTGGGTAGGGGAAGGGTGAGTGAGACACTGGGAGGTGACAGGTGTGACCAGGTGAGGGGGAGGTGGGTAGGGGAAGGGTGAGTGAGACACTGGGAGGTGACAGGTGTGACCAGGTGAGGGGGAGGTGGGTAGGGGAAGGGTGAGTGAGACACGGGGAGGTGATAGGTGTGACCAGGTGAGGGGGAGATAGGAGGGGAAGGGTGAGTGAGACACTGGGAGGTGATAGGTGTGACCAGGAGAGGGGGAGGTGGGTAGGGGAAGGGTGAGTGAGACACTTGGAGGTGATAGGTGTGACCAGGTGAGGGGGAGATAGGAGGGGAAGGGTGAGTGAGACACTGGGAGGTGATAGGTGTGACCAGGTGAGGGGGAGGTGGGTAGGGGAAGGGTGAGTGAGACACTGGTAATTGATAGGTGTGACCAGGTGAGGGGGAGATAGGAGGGGAAGGGTGAGTGAGACACTGGGAGGTGATAGGTGTGACCAGGTGAGGGGGAGGTGGGTAGGGGAAGGGTGAGTGAGACACTGGGAGGTGATAGGTGTGACCAGGTGAGGGGGAGGTGGGTAGGGGAAGGGTGAGTGAGACACTGGGAGGTGATAGGTGTGACCAGGTGAGGGGGAGATAGCAGGGGAAGGGTGAGTGAGACAGGGGGAGGTGATAGGTGTGACCAGGTGAGGGGGAGGTGGGTAGCGGATGGGTGAGTGAGACAGTGGGAGGTGATAGGTGTGACCAGGTGAGGGGGAGGTGTGTAGGGGAAGGGGGAGTGAGACACTGGGAGGTGATAGGTGTGACCAGGTGAGGGGTAGATAGCAGGGGAAGGGTGAGTGAGACTCTGGGAGGTGATAGGTGTGACCAGGTGAGGGGGAGATAGGAGGGGAAGGGTAAGTGAGACACTGGGAGGTGATAGGTGTGACCAGGTGAGGGGAAGGTGGGTAGGGGAAGGGTGAGTGAGACAGTGGGAGGAGATAGGTGTGACCAGGTGAGGGGAGATAGGAGGGGAAGGGAGACTGAGGCTCTGGGAGGTGATAGGTGTGACCAGGTGAGGGGGAGGTGGGTAGGGGAAGGGTGAGTGAGACACTGGGAGGTGACAGGTGTGACCAGGTGAGGGGAGGTGGGTAGGGGAAGGGTGAGTGAGACAGTGGGAGGTGATAGGTGTAACCAGGTGAGGGGGAGGTGGGTAGGGGAAGGGTGAGTGAGACACTGGGAGGTGATAGGTGTGACCAGGTGAGGGGAGATAGGAGGGGAAGGGTGAGTGAGACACTGGGAGATGATAGTTGTGACCAGGTGAGGGGGAGGTGTGTAGGGGAAGGGTGAGTGAGACACTGGGAGGTGATACGTATGACCAGTTGAGGGGGAGGAGGGTAGGGGAAGGGTGAGGGAGACACTGGGAGGTGATAGGTGTGACCAGGTGAGGGGGAGATAGGAGGGGAAGGGTGAGTGAGACACTGGGAGGTGATAGGTGTGACCAGGTGAGTGGGTGGTGGGAAGGGGAAGGGTGAGTGAGACACTGGGAGGTGATAAGTGTGACCAGGTGAGGGGAGATAGAAGGGGAAGGGCGAGTGAGACACTGGGAGGTGATAGTTCTGAGCAGGTGAGGGGGAGATAGGAGGGGAAGGGTTAGTGAGACACTGGGAGTTGATAGGTGTGACCAGGTGAGGGGGAGGTGGGTAGGGGAAGGGTGAGTGAGACACTGGGAGTTGATAGGTGTGACCAGGTGAGGGGGAGGTGGGTAGGGGAAGGGGGAGTGAGACAGTGGGAGGTGATAGGTGTGACCAGGTGAGGGGGAGGTGTGTAGGGGAAGGGGGAGTGAGACAGTGGGAGGTGATAGGTGTGACCAGGTGAGGGGGAGATAGCAGGGGAAGGGTGAGTGAGACAGGGGGAGGTGATAGGTGTGACCAGGTGAGGGGGAGGTGGGTAGCGGATGGGTGAGTGAGACAGTGGGAGGTGATAGGTGTGACCAGGTGAGGGGGATGTGTGTAGGGGAAGGGGGAGTGAGACACTGGGAGGTGATAGGTGTGACCAGGTGAGGGGAAGATAGCAGGGGAAGGGTGAGTGAGACTCTGGGAGGTGTTAGGTGTGACCAGGTGAGGGGGAGATAGGAGGGGAAGGGTAAGTGAGACACTGGGAGGTGATAGGTGTGACCAGGTGAGGGGAAGGTGGGTAGTGGAAGGGTGAGTGAGACAGTGGGAGGAGATAGGTGTGACCAGGTGAGGGGAGATAGGAGGGGAAGGGAGACTGAGGCTCTGGGAGGTGATAGGTGTGACCAGGTGAGGGGGAGGTGGGTAGGGGAAGGGTGAGTGAGACACTGGGAGGTGACAGGTGTGACCAGGTGAGGGGGAGATAGGAGGGGAAGGGTGAGTGAGACACTGGGAGGTGATAGGTGTGACCAGGTGAGTGGGTGGTGGGAAGGGGAAGGGTGAGTGAGACACTGGGAGGTGATAAGTGTGACCAGGTGAGGGGGAGATAGAAGGGGAAGGGTGAGTGAGACACTGGGAGGTGATAGTTCTGAGCAGGTAAGGGGGAGATAGGAGGGGAAGGGTTAGTGAGACACTGGGAGGTGATAGGTGTGACCAGGTGAGGGGGAGGTGGGTAGGGGAAGGGTGAGTGAGACACTGGGAGGTGATAGGTGTGACCAGGTGAGGGGGGAGGTGGGTAGGGGAAGGGTGAGTGAGACACTGGGAGGTGATAGGTGTGACCAGGTGAGGGGGAGGTGGGTAGGGGAAGGGTGAGTGAGACACTGGGAGGTGATTGGTGTGACCAGGTGAGGGGGAGGTGGGTAGGGGAAGGGTGAGTGAGACACTGGGAGGTGATAGGTGTGACCAGGTGAGGGGGAGGTGGGTAGGGGAAGGGTGAGTGAGACACTGGGAGGTGATAGGTGTGACCAGGTGAGGGGGAGGTGGGTAGCGGAAGGGTGAGTGAGACACTGGGAGGTGATAGGTGTGACCAGGTGAGGGGGAGGTGTGTAGGGGAAGGGGGAGTGAGACAGTGGGAGGTGATAGGTGTGACCAGGTGAGGGGGAGGTGTGTAGGGGAAGGGGGAGTGAGACAGTGGGAGGTGATAGGTGTGACCAGGTGAGGGGGAGATAGCAGGGGAAGGGTGAGTGAGACAGGGGGAGGTGATAGGTGTGACCAGGTGAGGGGGAGGTGGGTAGTGGAAGGGTGAGTGAGACAGTGGGAGGAGATAGGTATGACCAGGTGAGGGGAGATAGGAGGGGAAGGGAGACTGAGGCTCTGGGAGGTGGTAGGTGTGACCAGGTGATGGGGAGGTGGGTAGGGGAAGGGTGAGTGAGACACTGGGAGGTGATATGTGTGACCAGGTGAGGGGGAGGTGGGTAGGGGAAGGGTGAGAGAGACACTGGGAGGTGATAGGTGTGACCAGGTGAGGGGGAGGTGGGTAGGGGAAGGGTGAGTGAGACATTGGGAGGTGACAGGTGTGACCAGGTGAGGGCGAGGTGTGTAGGGGAAGGGTGAGTGAGACACTGGGAGGTGATAGGTGTGACCAGGTGAGGGGGAGGTGTGAAGGGGAAGGGTGAGTGAGACACTGGGAGGTGATAGGTGTGACCAGGTGAGGGGGAGATAGGAGGGGAAGGGTGAGTGAGACACTGCGAGGTGATAGGTGTGACCAGGTGAGGGGGAGGTGTGAAGGGGAAGGGTGAGTGAGACACTGGGAGGTGATAGGTGTGACCAGGTGAGGGGGAGGTGTGTAGGGGAAGGGGGAGTGAGACACTGGGAGGTGATAGGTGTGACCAGGTGAGGGGGAGATAGGAGGGGAAGGGTGAGTGAGACACTGGGAGGTGATACGTATGACCAGGTGAGGGGAGATAGGAGGGGAAGGGTGTGTGAGACACTGGGAGGTGATAGGTGTGACCAGCTGAGGTGGAGATGGGAGGGGAAGGGTGAGTGAGACACTGGGAGATGATAGTTGTGACCAGGTGAGGGGGAGGTGGGTAGGGGAAGGGTGAGTGAGACACTGGAAGGTGATAGGTGTGACCAGCTGAGGGGGAGGTGGGTAGCGGAAGGGTGAGTGAGACAGTGGGAGGTGATAGGTGTGACCAGGTGAGGGGGAGGTGTGTAGGGGAAGGGGGAGTGAGACACTGGGAGGTGATAGGTGTGACCAGGTGAGGGGGAGATAGGAGGGGAAGGGTGAGTGAGACACTGCGAGGTGATAGTTGTGACCAGGTGAGGGGGAGGTGGGAAGGGGAAGGGTGAGTGAGACACTGGGAGGTGATAGGTGTGACCAGGTGAGGGGGAGGTGTGTAGGGGATGGGTGAGTGAGACACTGGGAGGTGATAGGTGTGACCAGGTGAGGGGGAGGTGGGTAGGGGAAGGGGTGAGTGAGACACTGGGAGGTGATAGGTGTGACCAGGTGAGGGGTAGGTGGGTAGGGGAAGGGTGAGTGAGACACTGGAAGGTGATAGGTGTGACCAGCTGAGGGGGAGATAGGAGGGGAAGGGTGAGTGAGACAGTGGGAGATGATAGGTGTGACTAGGTGAGGGGGAGATAGGAGGGGAAGGGTGAGTGAGACACTGGGAGGTGATAGGTGTGACCAGGTGAGGGGGAGATAGGAGGGGAAGGGTGAGTGAGACACTGGGAGGTGATAGGTGTGACCAGGTGAGGGGGAGGTGGGTAGGGGAAGGGTGAGTGAGACACTGGGAGGTGATAGGTGTGACCAGGTGAGGGGGAGTTGGGTAGGGGAAGGGTGAGTGAGACACTGGGAGGTGATAGGTGTGACCAGGTGAGGGGGAGGTGGGTAGGGGAAGGGTGAGTGAGACACTGGGAGGTGACAGGTGTGACCAGGTGAGGGGGAGGTGGGTAGGGGAAGGGTGAGTGAGACACTGGGAGGTGATAGGTGTGACCAGGTGAGGGGGAGATAGGAGGGGAAGGGTGAGTGAGACACTGGGAGGTGATAGGTGTGACCAGGTGAGGGGGAGGTGGGTAGGGGAAGGGTGAGTGAGACACTGGGAGGTGATAGGTGTGACCAGGTGAGGTGGCGGTGGGTAGGGGAAGGGTGAGTGAGACACTGGGAGGTGATAGGTGTGACCAGGTGAGGGGGAGATAGGAGAGGAAGGGTGAGTGAGACACTGGGAGGTGATAGGTGTGACCAGGTGAGGGGGAGGTGGGCAGGGAAAGGGTGAGTGAGACACTGGGAGGTGATAGGTGTGACCAGGTGAGGGGGAGGTGGGTAGGGGAAGGGTGAGTGAGACACTGGGAGGTGATAGGTGTGACCAGGTGAGGGGGAGGTGGGAAGCGGAAAGGTGAGTGAGACACTGGGAGGTGATAGGTGTGACCAGGTGAGGGGGAGATAGGAGGGGAAGGGTGAGTGAGACACTGGGAGGTGATAGGTGTGACCAGGTGAGGGGGAGGTGGGTACGGGAAGGGTGAGTGAGACACTGGGAGGTGATAGGTGTGACCAGGTGAGGGGAGATAGGAGGGGAAGGGTGAGTGAGACACTGGGAGATGATAGTTGTGACCAGGTGAGGGGGAGGTGTGTAGGGGAAGGGTGAGTGAGACACTGGGAGGTGATAGGTATGACCAGGTGAGGGGGAGGAGGGTAGGGGAAGGGTGAGGGAGACACTGGGAGGTGATAGGTGTGACCAGGTGAGGGGGAGATAGGAGGGGAAGGGTGAGTGAGACACTGGGAGGTGATAGGTGTGACCAGGTGAGGGGGAGATAGAAGGGGAAGGGTGAGTGAGACACTGGGAGGTGATAGTTCTGACCAGGTGAGGGGGAGATAGGAGGGGAAGGGTTAGTGAGACACTGGGAGGTGATAGCTGTGACCACGTGAGGGGGAGGTGGGTAGGGGAAGGGTGAGTGAGACAGTGGGAGGTGATAGTTCTGACCAGGTGCGGGGAGATAGGAGGGGAAGGGTTAGTGAGACACGGGGAGGTGATAGGTGTGACCAGGTGAGGGGGAGGTGGGTATGGGAAGGGTGAGTGAGAAACTGGGAGGTGATAGGTGTGACCAGGTGAGGGGGAGGTGGGTAGGGGAAGGGGGAGTGAGACACTGGGAGGTGATAGGTGTGACCAGGTGAGGGGTAGATAGCAGGGGAAGTGTGAGTGAGACTCTGGGAGGTGACAGGTGTGACCAGGTGAGGGGGGTGGTGGGTAGGGGAAGGGTGAGTGAGAGACTGGGAGGTGATAGGTGTGACCAGGTGAGGGGGAGGTGGGTAGGTGAAGGGTGAGTGAGAGACTGGGAGGTGATAGGTGTGACCAGGTGAGGGGGAGGTTGGTATGGGAAGGGTGAATGAGACACTGGGAGGTGATAGGTGTGACCAGGAGAGGGGGAGGTGTGTAGGGGAAGGGTGAGTGAGACACTGGGAGGTGATACGTATGACCAGGTGAGGGGAGATAGGAGGGGAAGGGTGTGTGAGACACTGGAAGGTGATAGGTGTGACCAGGTGAGGGGGAGATAGGAGGGGAAGGGTGTGTGAGACATTGGAAGGTGATAGGTGTGACTAGGTGAGGGGGAGATAGGAGGGGAAGGGTGAGTGAGACACTGGGAGGTGATAGGTGTGACCAGGAGAGGGGGAGATAGGAGGGGAAGGGTGAGTGAGACACTGGGAGGTGATAGGTGTGACCAGGTGAGGGGGAGGTGGGTAGGGGAAGGGTGAGTGAGACACTGGGAGGTGATAGGTGTGACCAGGTGAGGGGGAGGTGGGTAGCGGAAGGGTGAGTGAGACAGTGGGAGGTGATAGGTGTGACCAGGAGAGGGGGAGATAGGAGGGGAAGGGTGAGTGAGACACTGGGAGGTGATAGGTGTGACCAGGTGAGGGGGAGGTGGGTAGGGGAAGGGTGAGTGAGACACTGGGAGGTGATAGGTGTGACCAGGTGAGGGGGAGGTGGGTAGCGGAAGGGTGAGTGAGACAGTGGGAGGTGATAGGTGTGACCAGGTGAGGGGAGATAGGAGGGGAAGGGAGACTGAGGCTCTGGGAGGTGGTAGGTGTGACCAGGTGAGGGGGAGGTGGGTAGGGGAAGGGTGAGTGAGACACTGGGAGGTGACAGGTGTGACCAGGTGAGGGGGAGGTGTGTAGGGGAAGGGGGAGTGAGACACTGGGAGGTGATAGGTGTGACCAGGTGAGGGGGAGGTGTGTAGGGGAAGGGGGAGTGAGACACTGGGAGGTGATAGTTGTGACCAGGTGAGGTGGAGATAGGAGGGGAAGGGTGAGTGAGACAGTGGGAGTTGATAGGTGTGACCAGGTGAGGGGGAGATAGGAGGGGAAGGGTGAGTGAGACACTGCGAGGTGATAGGTGTGACCAGGTGAGGGGGAGGTGTGAAGGGGAAGGGTGTGTGAGACACTGGGAGGTGATAGGTGTGACCAGCTGAGGTGGAGATGGGAGGGGAAGGGTGAGTGAGACACTGGGAGATGATAGTTGTGACCAGGTGAGGGGGAGGTGGGTAGGGGAAGGGTGAGTGAGACACTGGAAGGTGATAGGTGTGACCAGCTGAGGGGGAGGTGGGTAGCGGAAGGGTGAGTGAGACAGTGGGAGGTGATAGGTGTGACCAGGTGAGGGGGAGGTGTGTAGGGGAAGGGGGAGTGAGACACTGGGAGGTGATAGGTGTGACCAGGTGAGGGGGAGATAGGAGGGGAAGGGTGAGTGAGACACTGCGAGGTGATAGTTGTGACCAGGTGAGGGGGAGGTGGGAAGGGGAAGGGTGAGTGAGACACTGGGAGGTGATAGGTGTGACCAGGTGAGGGGGAGGTGTGTAGGGGATGGGTGAGTGAGACACTGGGAGGTGATAGGTGTGACCAGGTGAGGGGGAGGTGGGTAGGGGAAGGGTGAGTGAGACACTGGGAGGTGATAGGTGTGACCAGGTGAGGGGTAGGTGGGTAGGGGAAGGGTGAGTGAGACACTGGAAGGTGATAGGTGTGACCAGCTGAGGGGGAGATAGGAGGGGAAGGGTGAGTGAGACAGTGGGAGATGATAGGTGTGACTAGGTGAGGGGGAGATAGGAGGGGAAGGGTGAGTGAGACACTGGGAGGTGATAGGTGTGACCAGGTGAGGGGGAGATAGGAGGGGAAGGGTGAGTGAGACACTGGGAGGTGATAGGTGTGACCAGGTGAGGGGGAGGTGGGTAGGGGAAGGGTGAGTGAGACACTGGGAGGTGATAGGTGTGACCAGGTGAGGGGGAGTTGGGTAGGGGAAGGGTGAGTGAGACAATGGGAGGTGATAGGTGTGACCAGGTGAGGGGGAGGTGGGTAGGGGAAGGGTGAGTGAGACACTGAGAGGTGACAGGTGTGACCAGGTGAGGGGGAGGTGGGTAGGGGAAGGGTGAGTGAGACACTGGGAGGTGATAGGTGAGACCAGGTGAGGGGGAGATAGGAGGGGAAGGGTGAGTGAGACACTGGGAGGTGATAGGTGTGACCAGGTGAGGGGGAGTTGGGTAGGGGAAGGGTGAGTGAGACACTTGGAGGTGATAGGTGTGACCAGGTGAGGGGGAGATAGGAGGGGAAGGGTGAGTGAGACACTGGGAGGTGATAGGTGTGACCAGGTGAGGTGGCGGTGGGTAGGGGAAGGGTGAGTGAGACACTGGGAGGTGATAGGTGTGACCAGGTGAGGGGGAGATAGGAGAGGAAGGGTGAGTGAGACACTGGGAGGTGATAGGTGTGACCAGGTGAGGGGGAGGTGGGTAGGGGAAGGGTGAGTGAGACACTGGGAGGTGATAGGTGTGACCAGGTGAGGGGGAGGTGGGTAGGGGAAGGGTGAGTGAGACACTGGGAGGTGATAGGTGTGACCAGGTGAGGGGGAGATAGGAGGGGAAGGGTGAGTGAGACACTGGGAGGTGATAGGTGTGACCAGGTGAGGGGGAGGTGGGTAGGGGAAGGGTGAGTGAGACACTGGGAGGTGATAGGTGTGACCAGGTGAGGGGAGATAGGAGGGGAAGGGTGAGTGAGACACTGGGAGATGATAGTTGTGACCAGGTGAGGGGGAGGTGTGTAGGGGAAGGGTGAGTGAGACACTGGGAGGTGATAGGTATGACCAGGTGAGGGGGAGGAGGGTAGGGGAAGGGTGAGGGAGACACTGGGAGGTGATAGGAGTGACCAGGTGAGGGGGAGATAGGAGGGGAAGGGTGAGTGAGACACTGGGAGGTGATAGGTGTGACCAGGTGAGGGGGAGATAGAAGGGGAAGGGTGAGTGAGACACTGGGAGGTGATAGTTCTGACCAGGTGAGGGGGAGATAGGAGGGGAAGGGTTAGTGAGACACTGGGAGGTGATAGCTGTGACCACGTGAGGGGGAGGTGGGTAGGGGAAGGGTGAGTGAGACACTGGGAGGTGATAGTTCTGACCAGGTGAGGGGGAGATAGGAGGGGAAGGGTTAGTGAGACAAGGGGAGGTGATAGGTGTGACCAGGTGAGGGGGAGGTGGGTATGGGAAGGGTGAGTGAGAAACTGGGAGGTGATAGGTGTGACCAGGTGAGGGGGAGGTGGGTAGGGGAAATGGGAGTGAGACACTGGGAGGTGATAGGTGTGACCAGGTGAGGGGTAGATAGCAGGGGAAGTGTGAGTGAGACTCTGGGAGGTGACAGGTGTGACCAGGTGAGGGGGAGGTGGGTAGGGGAAGGGTGAGTGAGAGACTGGGAGGTGATAGGTGTGACCAGGTGAGGGGGAGGTTGGTATGGGAAGGGTGAGTGAGACACTGGGAGGTGATAGTTGTGACCAGGAGAGGGGGAGGTGTGTAGGGGAAGGGTGAGTGAGACACTGGGAGGTGATACGTATGACCAGGTGAGGGGAGATAGGAGGGGAAGGGTGTGTGAGACACTGGAAGGTGATAGGTGTGACCAGGTGAGGGGGAGATAGGAGGGGAAGGGTGTGTGAGACATTGGAAGGTGATAGGTGTGACTAGGTGAGGGGGAGATAGGAGGGGAAGGGTGAGTGAGACACTGGGAGGTGATAGGTGTGACCAGGAGAGGGGGAGATAGGAGGGGAAGGGTGAGTGAGACACTGGGAGGTGATAGGTGTGACCAGGTGAGGGGGAGGTGGGTAGGGGAAGGGTGAGTGAGACACTGGGAGGTGATAGGTGTGACCAGGTGAGGGGGGAGTTGGGTAGGGGAAGGGTGAGTGAGACACTGGGAGGTGATAGGTGTGACCAGGTGAGGGGGAGGTGGGTAGGGGAAGGGTGAGTGAGACACTGGGAGGTGACAGGTGTGACCAGGTGAGGGGGAGGTGGGTAGGGAAGGGTGAGTGAGACACTGGGAGGTGATAGATGTGACCAGGTGAGGGGGAGATAGGAGGGGAAGGGTGAGTGAGACACTGGGAGGTGATAGGTGTGACCAGGTGAGGGGGAGGTGGGTAGGGGAAGGGTGAGTGAGACACTTGGAGGTGATAGGTGTGACCAGGTGAGGGGGAGATAGGAGGGGAAGGGTGAGTGAGACACTGGGAGGTGATAGGTGTGACCAGGTGAGGGGGAGGTGGGTAGGGGAAGGGTGAGTGAGACACTGGGAGGTGATAGGTGTGACCAGGTGAGGGGGAGATAGGAGGGGAAGGGTGAGTGAGACACTGGGAGGTGATAGGTGTGACCAGGTGAGGGGGAGGTGGGTAGGGGAAGGGTGAGTGAGACACTGGGAGGTGATAGGTGTGACCAGGTGAGGGGGAGGTGGGTAGGGGAAGGGTGAGTGAGACACTGGGAGGTGATAGGTGTGACCAGGTGAGGGGAGATAGGAGGGGAAGGGTGAGTGAGACACTGGGAGATGATAGTTGTGACCAGGTGAGGGGAGGTGTGTAGGGGAAGGGTGAGTGAGACACTGGGAGGTGATACGTATGACCAGGTGAGGGGGAGGAGGGTAGGGGAAGGGTGAGGGAGACACTGGGAGGTGATAGGTGTGACCAGGTGAGGGGGAGATAGGAGGGGAAGGGTGAGTGAGACACTGGGAGGTGATAGGTGTGACCAGGTGAGGGGTAGATAGCAGGGGAAGGGTGAGTGAGACTCTGGGAGGTGATAGGTGTGACCAGGTGAGGGGGAGGTGTGTAGGGGAAGGGTGAGTGAGACACTGGAAGGTGATAGGTGTGACCAGGTGAGCGGGAGGTGGGAAGGGGAAGGGTGAATGAGACACTGGAAGGTGATAGGTGTGACCAGGTGAGGGGGAGGTGTGTAGGGGAAGGGTGAGTGAGACTCTGGGAGGTGATAGGTGTGACCAGGTGAGCGGGAGGTGGGAAGACGAAGGGTGAGGGAGACACTGGAAGGTGATAGGTGTGACCAGGTGAGCGGGAGGTGGGAAGGGGAAGGGTGAGTGAGACACTGGAAGGTGATAGGTGTGACCAGGTGAGGGGGAGATAGGAGGGGAAGGGTGAGTGAGACACTGGGAGGTGATAGGTGTGACCAGGTGAGGGGGAGGTGGGAAGAGGAAGGGTGAGTGAGACACTGGGAGGTGATAGGTGTGACGAGGTGAGGAGGAGATAGGAGGGGAAGGGTGAGTGAGACTCTGGGAGGTGATAGTTGTGTCCAGGTGAGGGGGAGGTGGGTAGGGGAAGGGTGAGTGAGACACTGGGAGGTGATAGTTCTGACCAGGTGAGGGGGAGATAGGAGGGGAAGGGTTAGTGAGACACTGGGAGGTGATAGGTGTGACCAGGTGAGGGGGAGTTGTGTTGGGGAAGGGTGAGTGAGACACTGGGAGGTGATAGGTGTGACCAGGTGAGTGGGAGGTGGGAAGGGGAAGGGTGAGTGAGACACTGGGAGGTGATAGGTGTGACCAGGTGAGGGGGAGGTGTGTAGGGGAAGGGTGAGTGAGACACTGGGAGGTGATAGGTGTGACCAGGTGAGGGGGAGGTGGGTAGCGGATGGGTGAGTGAGACAGTGGGTGGTGATAGGTGTGACCAGGTGAGGGGGAGGTGTGTAGGGGAAGGGGGAGTGAGACACTGGGAGGTGATAGGTGTGACCAGGTGAGGGGTAGATAGCAGGGGAAGGGTGAGTGAGACACTGGGAGGTGATAGGTGTGACCAGGTGAGGGGGAGATAGGAGGGGAAGGGTAAGTGAGACACTGGGAGGTGATAGGTGTGACCAGGTGAGGGTGAGGTGGGTAGGGGAAGGGGGAGTGAGACAGTGGGAGGTGATAGGTGTGACCAGGTGAGGGGGAGATAGGAGGGGAAGGGAGACTGAGGCTCTGGGAGGTGATAGGTGTGACCAGGTGAGGGGGAGGTGGGTAGGGGAAGGGGTGAGTGAGACACTGGGAGGTGACAGGTGTGACCAGGTGAGGGGCGGTGGGTAGGGGAAGGGTGAGTGAGACAGTGGGAGGTGATAGGTGTAACCAGGTGAGGGGGAGGTGGGTAGGGGAAGGGTGAGTGAGACACTGGGAGGTGATAGGTGTGACCAGGTGAGGGGAGATAGGAGGGCAAGGGTGAGTGAGACACTGGGAGGTGATAGGTGTGACCAGGTGAGGGTGAGGTGGGTAGGGGAAGGGTGAGTGAGACACTGGGAGGTGATAGGTGTGACCAGGTGAGGGGAGATAGGAGGGGAAGGGTGAGTGAGACAGTGGGAGGTGATAGGTGTGACCAGGTGAGGGGGAGTTGGGTAGGGGAAGGGTGAGTGAGACAGTGGG